>NC_045958.1:95850038-96150038 GCF_010909765.2 Amblyraja radiata | reverse complement strand
GTCTCGACCCGAAACGTCACCCATTCCTTCTATCCAGAGATGCTGCCTGTCTCGCTGAGTTACTCCAGCATTTTGTGTCTTTCTGTAAGTATTACCATTTTGAGAAGTGCCTAAAGCACACAAGTAAAAATCCTCCTATCGTTTAACAGCTGGTCAAGTGAAATGACAATGCTAATGCTGGATGGGTTGAGATGTGGACAAGGAAAGCTGCATGTTTACAATGCTTGCACAAGAAAATACTTCTGGCATGGTCCTACCATTTTAAATTTGCCCGCAAGCCTGGTAACCAATAACCACTGCAGTTCATTGTTATAAACATACAGTAAAGAAACAGGCACTTCAATCCAAGGACTTTATGCCAATCTCTATTAATCCCACTTAACTCCACTTGGTCCATAGTCTATAATAGAACATAGAACAGTGGACAGCACAGGTACGGGTTCTTATGCCCACATGTTTGTGCTGAACAAGATGCCAATTTAAACTAATCTCATCGGCCTGCACGTGATCCAAATCCATCTATTCCCTGCGCTTCCATGCGCCTGTCTAAAAGCCTCATAAACGCAACTATCGAATCTGCCTCCACAGCCACCTTAGGCAGTGTGTCCCAGACCCCCAATGTTTTCATGGTTGCAGTGCTTGTCCAGATGACCTGCCTCCACCACCTTTTCAGTAGCTTGTTCGAGATTGTAACCTATATCCTCCAAGTGAATATGTTCTTTCTCAGAACCTCTACAAACATTTGACTCCTCACCTGAAACCAATGCCCTCCAGTCTTAGGCCCCTCTCCCATGGGGAAAGGTGTCTTACTATCTCCCCTGCCCAAGCCTCTCATGATGTTGTACATCTCTATGCCATTCAACCTGCACTTCCCTCGGAAAGCAACCGCAGCCTCTCCAGTCTCTCCTTATAACTGGAATACTCCAATCCAGGCATCATCTTGGTGAGTCCCCTCTCACATTGTCCTGACATTTTAGAGGAGATTTTTTACCAGCTGTTGTGCTGATATATAAAATCCTGACGGAGGTATATAGAATCCTGATAAGTGTCTATATAATTACCAGGCGTAGATATGTCACAGTCAAAATCCTTTTCCCAATATTCAAATGTCAAAGACTATAGGGCATAACTTTAAGGTGAGAGGGACAACGTTTAAAGGAGATGTGCGGGGCAAGATTTTACACAGAGAGTAGTGTGGGATCTGGAAGGCACTGCCAGGGGTAGTGGTAGAGGCAGCACAACAGTGGCATTTAAAAGGCACATAGAAATGCAGGGGATGGAGGGATATGGATAATGTGCAGATAAAGGAGATTAGTTTATCTTGGCATCATGTTCGGCACAGACATTGTGGGCTGAAGGGCCAGTTTCTGTGCTGTACGCTACCATGTTCTATGTGTGTAGCGGATGCAAGATAATCAACCAGAGAAGAACAAACAGGAGACAATATTCATGCAAATGTTTAACACTTGCACCAAAAGAGGAATTTCCCCCCAAGCTCTTATTGACTTCTATTAAACATTTAAACATTTCAGCACGACATATGCAAGGTCATCAAGCTAAAACTATTTGTCTTTCCTCTTTTCCACTGATAGTGCCTCATCAGTACAATATCTGCACATTTACACTTTTTTTTAAAACTTTCCAGTAACCACAGAGTTTACTGTTAATTTCTTGATTTAATTTTGTGAACTACACTCAGTGCTGAAAGCTTCAATAGTACTTCAGCGTTATGCCCCTAAAATGTCATCAGGATGCATTATTTCCAGGACAGTTTGGTTTGGGACTGAATTCCTGATTGACCTCAAAGCAAAATCATCTGACATTTTTGCCACCTCCAACGGGATCCCATCACTGGCCACATCTTCCCATCTACTCCCCTATCGACTTTCTGCAGAGACCGCTCCCTCCGTAACTCCCTGGTTAATTCTTCCCTTCCACTACCGTCTCTCCTGGTACTTTCCCTTGCAACCGCAGGAACATCTACACTTGTCGCTTTACCTCCCCCCTCTTCTCCATCCAAGGACCCAAACAGTCTTTGCAGGTGAGGCAGAGGTTCACCTGCACCTCCTCCAACCTCATCTATTGCATCTGCTGCTCTAGGTGTCAACCGCTCTACATCGGTGAGACCAAGTGCAGGCTCGGCGATCGCTTCGCCCAACACCTCCGCTCAGTTCGCATTAACCAATCTGATCTCCCGGTGGCTCAGCACTTCAACTCCCCCTCCCATTCCGAATCCGACCTTTTTGTCCTGGGCCTCCTCCATGGCCAGAGTGAGTCCCACCGCAAATTGGAGGAGCAGAACCTCATATTTCGCTTGGGTAGTTTACACCCCAGCGGTATGAACATTGACTTCTCCAATTTCAGGTAGGCCTTGCTTTCTCGCTCCTTCCCCTCCCCTTCCCAGCTCTCCCACAGCCCCCTGTCTCCGCCTCTTCCCACAGCCTACTGTCTCTGCCAGAAGAAACTAACGCAGTCATAGGGAGAACATGCAAACTCCATACAGACAGCATTCATGGTCAAGGGAAATGGAAAGGGAAGAGGCAGACGGAGGTGATTAGTTTAATTTGCCATCATATTTGGCACAGATGTTGTGTCTTCTATGTTCATTAACACTGGTAGGCAGGATGTTCCAAAATTTTGCTCCAAAGATGCTGAAGTAACTGTGGTGATTTATGTGCACACTGCCATGCGTTCTGAGGTATTCCTTTCACCCCCCCCCCCCCCCCCCCCCCCCGCCCGCTTTCCTACTTTCCTCCCCCGAGCTTCACAATCTGCAACTCTTTAATCCCGTCTCCCACCTTCTGAATTTATCTCTGGTTTTGTCCCAACCATCTTCCCCCTTGCCTGTGTCCACCTATTTCCTAACACACTTTTTCCTGACTCTCCCCTTTTCCAGCTTTCTACTCCTGCCCCCCTACCACAATCAGTCTGAAGAAGTGTCTGCACCGAAACGTCACCTATCCATGTTCTCCTGAATGCTACCTGGCCTGCTGAGTTAAGGGCCTGTCCCACTATACGAGTTTACCCATGAGCTCTCCCGAGTTTAAAAAAAATCAAACTCGTGGTAAGTACGTAGAATGTACGTAGCGGGTACGTCGGAGCTCATGACGTCTCTTAGCAGTTCGCAACGCTAACGGCAGGTAATCGGGAAACGCGGTAAGCTCGTGAAGTTTTTTCAACATGTTGAAAAATGTCCACAAGAGCCCAGAGTACCTACGAGCGGCTATTACCGTAATTCTCCGAGTGCGAATCAGGGGAAACTCGTCTATCTAGAGGGACGTCAGGTGCCCTGCTTTACTTCTCCTCATTTCAGGTCTCTGAAAAAATGTTATATGGTTTTTTTTCCAAAAATATGCTTTGTTCATAAAGTTACCACCTACACAGTAGAGGATATTTATTTGCTGTCATTCACATGTATCGCTTCACTTGTTTATGGATAGATAAAAACATTGGCATGAAACCAACTTTTCTTTCCCGTAGTGCGTCATTCTTTGCTGTTAAGCAAGGCTGGTTAATTTCCTGCTATGCAACCAGCAACAGTTGCAGGCCTGATTTACTTCCCCTTTCAAAGAAGCAGCCATCCTTTTACAGGAATTAGCCACTAGCAGCATGGTATCACACACCAATCCAATCAGCAAGGTAGACAAAAATGTTGGAGAAACTCAGCGGGTGAGGCAGAATCTATGGAGCGAAGGAAATAGGCGATGTTTCGGGTTGAGACCCTTCTTCAGACCAATCCAATCAGCAAAGTGGTTAGCGGTAGCTCAGTGCTGAATAGGGTTGCCAACTGTCCCGTATTAGCCGGGACATCCTGTATATTGGGCTAAATTGATTTGTCCCGTACGGGACCGCCCTTGTCCCGTATTTGACTGCTACTACTCTGGTCGAGGGAACTGTCGGGTCGGAGCGCCGCATCCAGCCCCGCCTCACCAGTCCCGATGTAGTGCAGCCCATGGAGTGCAGCAGGAGCGCCTCGCCCGTGGCCTCTTCGGTCGGCAGCCCAGCCAGCAATCCGACCTTTGGACCTTCGCTTACCGCCGACACCACCACCCCTCTTTCTCATGGCCGATCATCGGTTCATGAGTTGGATGGGGTGCCGGACTTTCGTCGCATGGACTGGGCCAAAGCTCCTCTGCTGGCCCGCCGGCTGGGCTTTGTGTGTAGTCCAGCACCCGGGCCAACTCATCATTCACCCAGCCACGGCCGAGTTGGTCAACGAATTGCCCTCGGGAATTTGTCCCATATTTTGAATGAAAGAATAAGTTCATTGGCCAAGTATGTACACATACAAGGAATTTGCCTTGATGCTCCGCTCGCAAGTAACAACACGGCAAACAGTAAACCATTAAGAATAAAACATAAAACATTAAAACATTAAGAATAAAACATTATAGTTTAAACATGTGAATGAAATAAAATACCAGAGCAAAACCAGAGCTACTGTTCGTGGAAGAAAGCTGTTTTTATGTCTGGCTGTGGCAGCTTTGACAGTCCGGAGTCGCCTTCCAGAGGGAAGTGATTCAAAGAGTTTGTGGCCAGGGTGAGAGGGGTCAGAGATGATTTTAATATTTGGGAGTGAGAAAGTTGGCAACCCTAGTGCTGAAATAATTTAACGGGGCAGGCAGCGTAAAGCCAAAGAGCTCTCGACTTGTAATGAACGGGCATAGTTTAGTCACACATTACGATCCGTCACCCTCCTTGCTGGGATTATCCAATTTAGCCCAAAAGGAAACTTTAGTCTGCTGAGTGCCTGAGTGCTTGACTCACACCAAAACAAAATCAGTTCAGCTTCCACCGACTCTGTTAGACAAGGTGGATTACCTAGTGAGCACCTGACTTCTGCAATCTGATTTCCCCAGCATGAATCAAGTATAGAAACCGATACTCAGCTGTTTCTGCATGATAATGGCAGTCATGCTTCTAAGATAAGAACATTTGTCACAAGATACACAGGTCCAGGTGCAGGTTGGACACATGCTGCTTGCGGATGCTGAAAATGATACGTTAATAAATTGTAAGAGGCACAATTAATTCAGAGGAAACATTGTTACAGGAGGATAAGAGTGGAGAGAGGCTCCAGTGGAATCTCAACTCATTGACAGGTCTAACACGGCTGAAGCAGGCAAGAGGAGAAAAAAAACAAAGAGATGGTCACCTGCAGGCTGGTGAATGGCTCTGGCAAGAGGTGTGCATACTATGTCATATGAGCTCGATGGTAGTATCCTTGCACAATTTCACATCAGTTCTCTTCTGATATGAGACCTGGTAAGGTACATTCTCCCAGCCCATCTGGATCAAGTGTGTAGGAAGGAACTGCAAATGCTGGTTTAAACCGAAGATAGGCACAAAAAGCTGGAGAAGGAATGGGTGACTTTTCTGGTCAAGACCCTTTTTCACATTAGTGAAGGAAAAGGGAAACAAGAGATATAGACAATGATGTAGAAAGATAAATAACAATGATATGCAACAAAGTAACAATGATAAAGGAAACAGGCCACTGTTAGCTGTTTGTTGAGTGAAAACGAGAAGCTGGTGCAACTTGGGTGGGGGAGGGATAGAGAGAGTGGGAATGCCAGAGTTACTTAAAGTGAGAGAAATCAAAATTCATACCACTGGGCTGAAAGCTGCCAAAGCGAATATGAGATGCTGTTCCGCCAATTTTCGTTTAGCCTCACTCTGATAATGGAGGAGACCTAGGACAGAAAGGTCAGTGTGGGAATGGGAAGGAGAATTAAAGGGAAGGACGGCAGTCTACGTTTGGTCTCACCGATGTATAAGCAGGGCCGGTGCTAGGAATTGCGGGGCCCAATTAGAAAACTGATGGCGGGGCCCCTACTCTAGAAAAGTAAAAATTTATGTATGTTTATATTTCATGTAGTTTCGGGAATTTTAAGGCAAGCTGGTTGGTGATTGGATGCAACCCCCTTAGAGACAGCGTTTGATTGGCCGCCAAATAAATTTGTCGAATCTGTAACAAAAATCGCTGGTCGGTGCGAACTCAGTGGACCATCTGGTTGTATCTCCAAACTAATCTGGTTGTATCTCCAAACTAATCTGGTTGTATCTCCAAACTAATCTGGTTGTATCTCCAAACTGATCTGGTTGTATCAACCAGACTATCTGGTGGTATCTCCAAACTAAACAGTATAACATGCAGGTACATTCATTTAAAATTAAATTCAGTGATTATTTCACATGATTTCTCACTGTGTAAAGCTCAATATTTGACCAATTTCTGTTTAACACGTTTGGTCTGCCGTGAGCATTTTTCGTTGCATCTCGTTGCATCTCCCCTTTTCCTAATCGGCCACAATTCAGATAATAGTCTACTTTCCTGTTTTTGCCACCAAAGTGGATAACCTCACATTTATCCACATTATACTGCATCTCCCATGCATTTGCCCACTCACCCAGCCTATCCAAGTCACCTTGCAGCCTCCTAGTTTAGAGGGGTTTAAATGGTTTAGAGATGTTTAGAGGGCTTCAGATGGGTTCAGGTGTGTTTACAATTGTTTAGAGGGGAATAGGGGGGCTAGAGGGGGTTTAGACGTGTTCAGAGGGTCCCAGAGGGGTTTAGAGACGTTATAAGCCCCCCGTGAGAAATTGTAATTCTCTGAAATTGAAGATAGACATAAAGCTGGAGTAACTCAGCAGGACAGGCAGCGCAGCGACTCTGGAGAGAAGACCCTTCTTCAGACCGAACTGAACTCGCGTCGATGAGAGTACTTGTGATTGTTTGAAGAAGGGTCTCGACCAGAAACACAACCCTCTCCCCAGAGCCGCTGCCCGTCCCGCTGAGCCACCTTCAATTTCAGAGCCAAACAAAAAACACAGAGTGCTGGAGGAACTCAGCGGGCCAGGCGGCTGCCTCACCCGCAGGGTTTCTCCAGCATTTTTGTCTACTGCAAAACGTCAATGATTCCGGGAATGCTGAGGGGACAGGGTGATAGAGAGGGAGTGGGAGAGCTAGAGAGAGACAATATGGGGAGCGGGAGAGAGAGCGCGAGAGAAAGAGGGAGGGAGGGAGTGAGCAAAAGACAGAGAGACACAACCAAAGATCCGCTATAAGTTCTTTGGACACAACGTGGGTCGGTAGGTGAATGACAAACCTGCACACCAGGAAGAAGCCCCTTCTCGCGGTCCGGGGCCCTCACTCATGATGTTGAGTTAAATGAAATTCTCAACGTGTCATCGATCTACATTCCTCAGTAAATGTAATTGTGTTTTAAACAAGTATTAATGACGCCGCGTGAATTTTATTCAAAGGAACACGGCGTCATTAATACTTGTTCAAAACACTATAACATTTACTGAGGAATGCGGATAGATGCAGATTCATGACATTGCATAACAAGGTGTTAAGTACTTACCGTTAAGAAGTGCTAACAGCACTAGTTAACAAATCGTTTGTGTATGATGGCCGTGCAGCGGTTGTTATACATGTTCGTTTAAAAAAAATCCGGATTGCGAATTTAAAAAAATCTTTATTTAACAAAGAGAATTCGTATTTCCGTACGAAATACTGAACATTAGTGCGGGGCCCCGCTTAGGCGCGGGGCCCAATTGGGAGCAATCGGTCAAATCGGCTTAACGCCGGCCCTGTGTATAAGAGTCCACATCTTGAACAACAGATAGGTAGATGAAGTTGGAGGAGGTGCAGGTGAACCTCTGCCTGACCTGAAAGGACTGTCGGGGGTCCCTGGACAGTTTTATCAGTTGATTCTGACTCTCTCCACCAACAATGTCTATCCCCACATTCTCTGCTCACCAGTTCATTCTGACTCGCCTTCCCAATACAATTTAACCAGACCTTCTAACCCCACTTTTACTCTGACAACCCCACACAACTACTATTTAATCTGACACTCTCCCCCAACCATTTTTTTCTGACTTTCCCAACCAGATTGTTAATCTGAAGGGCCTGTCCCATTTGGCGATCTTTTCGGCGACTGCCGGCATCATTGACTGATGTATCAGGTCACCGAAAATTTTGCGGCGTGACGCGGCATGGTGACGTATTGACGCGCGGTAATTTTTCAAGTGTCGCAACATTTCTTTTGTTGCCGCCGGATTTTGAAATGTTCAAAATCATTTGGCAACACTGATATGATGCCGCAGTCGCCGAATAAAATCGCCAAGTGGGACAGGCCCTTGACTCTTCTCCCCCGTCCAATAAGTTAATGAGCTTGCAGGTATGGTTGGCAAGGTGACGTGACCAATTTAGTATTGGTGTTTTATGATCATCCACGAGAGCCCACTTTGGGTTTGTGGGAAGAACTGGAAGAAGGTAGAGGAGCCTGAGAACTCTTACTACCACATTCAAGAACAGCTTCCACCCAGCTATCAGCAGGCTTTTGAACCACCCTGCTAAAACCTAACCACAACCCTACCTCAACACAAAACCACTTTGAACTTTGCCACACAATGGTTGCTCCAAGTATTTTTGTTTTTGCACAACATGGTCTAATTTACTTTGAACAACTGACAGTTTATTGTATTTTTTGTTTTGTTTAGAGATACAGCGCGGAAACAGGCCCTTCAGCTCACCGAATCCACACCGGCCAATGATCACCCTTACACTTGTTCTACCCTACACACTAGGGGGAATTTACAGAATCAATTAACCTGCAAATCTGCACGTCTTTGGAGTGTGGGGGAAAACTGGATCACCTGGGCAAAACCCACGAGATCACAGGGAGAACGTACAAACTCCGTACAGACAGCCAGGATCAAACCCGGGTTTCTGTAAGTTAGCAACTCTACCACTGCGCCGCCTTTGTTGTTGCATCTAATGAGCCTGTCACGCAGCGGGAAGTAAAAATGTTGTTATTCCAGTGTATGTGACAAATAAACACCGTTGACTCTCTTGAAGTAGTTTGGAAGGAAGGGAAAAAGATGAGTGAGGAAAAGTAAGAGAAACTGATGGGGTATCAGTCTGAAGAAGGGTTTCAGCACGAAACACCACCTGTCCGTGTTCTTCAGAGATGCTGCCTGACCCCTTGAGTTACTCTAGCATTAGTGTCTTTAGTTTAGTTTAGTTTTTGTTTAGAGATACAGAGAAAAACAGGCCTTCGGCCCACCGAGTCTGCACCAACCAGCGATCACTGCACATTAGCAATATTCTACACACACTAAGGACAATTTGCACTTATACCAAGCTAATTAACCTACAGACCTGTACGTCTTTGGAGTGTGGGAGGAAACCGACGATGTCAGAGAAAACACAAGCAGGTCACGGGGGGAATGTACAAACTCTGTGCAGATAGCACCCGTAGCCAGGATCGAACCTGGGTCATTGGCGCTGTAAGGCAGCAACTCCGTTCCACCCTTTTGTTTACTAAGCCACATCTACAATACCTACAAAACCTGTGGGGGGTCAGCATATAATTGGATGGCAGGGTTTGAGTCAGAAGGAACCAGAGGGAAATTACTGACATGAATTTGGACAAGTGGATTGTTGGGACGCTGGGAACAGGCCAATGACTGCAGGGTGAGCAGGAGAGTTCAGGTGGGCACAGGGTGGGCCACCATGCTGACATACAGTAAAGCAAGAAGAAGGAGAATATACAGTGGCTTGCAAAAGTATTCATACCCCTTGAACATTTCCACATTTTGTCACGTTACAACCACAAACGTAAATGTATTTTATTGGGATTTTATGTGATAGACCAACACAAAGTGGTGCATAATTGTGAAGTGGAAGGAAAATGATACATGGTTTTCAAATTTTTTTACAAATAAAAAACTGAAAAGTGTGGCGTGCAAAAGTATTCAGCCCCCTTTACTCTGATACCCCTAAATAAAATCCAGTGCAACCAATGGCCTTCAGAAGTAACCTAATTAGTAAATAGAGTCCACTTGTGTGTAATCTAATCTCAGTATAAATACAGCTGTTCTGTGAAGGCCTCAGAGGTTTGTTAGAGAACATTAGTGAACAAACAGCATCATGAAGCCCAAGGAACACACCAGACAGGTTAGGGATAAAGTTGTGGAGAGGTTTAAAGCAGGGTTAGGTTATAAAAAAATATCCCAAGCTTTGAACATCTCACGGAGCACTGTTCAATCCATCATCTGAAAATGGAAAGAGTATGGCACAACTGCAAACCTACCAAGACATGGCCGTCCACCTAAACTGACAGGCCGGGCAAGGAGAGCATTGATCAGAGAAGCAGCCAAGAGGCCCATGGTAACTCTGGAGGAGCTGCAGAGATCCACAGCTCAGGTGCGAGAATCTGTCCACAGGACAACTATTACTCGTGCACTCCACAAATCGGGCCTTTATGGAAGAGTGGCAAGAAGAAAGCCATTGTTGAAAAAAAGCCATAAGAAGTCCCGTTTGCAGTTTGCCACAAGCCATGTGGGGGACACAGCAAACATGTGGAGGAAGGTGCTCTGGTCAGATGAGACCAAAATTGAAATTTTTGGCCTAAATGCAAAACGCTATGTGTGGCGGAAAACTAACACTGCACATCACCCTGAACACACCATCCCCATTGTGAAACATGGTGGTGGCAGCATCATGCTGTGGGGATGCTTTTCTTCAGCAGGGACAGGGAAGCTGGTCAGAGTTGATGGGAAGAAGGATGGAGCCAAATACAGGGCAATCTTGGAAGAAAACCTGTTAGAGTCTGCAAAAGACTTGAGACTGGGGCAGAGGTTCACCTTCCAGCAGGACAACGACCCTAAACATACAGCTAGAGCTACAATGGAATGGTTTAGATCAAAGCATATTCATGTGTTAGAATGGCCCAGTCAAAGTCCAGACCTAAATCCAATTGAGAATCTCTGGCAAGACTTGAAAATTGCTGTTCACAGACACTCTCCATCCAATCTGACTGAGCTTGAGCTATTTTGCAAAGAAGAATGGGCAAAAATATCAGTCTCTAGATGAGCAAAGCTGGTAGAGACATACCCCAAAAGACTTGCAGCTGTAATTGCAGCGAAGGGTGGTTCTACAATGTATTGACTCAGGGGGGCTGAATATTTTTGCACGCCACACTTTTCAGTTTTTTATTTGTAAAAAAATTTGAAAACCATGTTTCATTTTCCTTCCACTTCACAATTATGCACCACTTTGTGTTGGTCTATCACATAAAATCCCAATAAAATACATTTACGTTTGTGGTTGTAACGTGACAAAATGTGGAAAAGTTCAAGGGTTATGAATACTTTTGCAAGCCACTGTAACTAACTCTAGAAGAGTGCACAAAGCGAGGATCAGGATAAACCAGGATGGGAAAGACACAAATGGGAAAGTAACTAACTCAACGGGTCAGGCAGCATCCCTTTGCTTCCACAGATGCTGCTTGACCCAATGACTTCTTCCAGCAGTTTTTGCTCTGGATTCCACCATCTGCAGTCTCTTGTGTCCCCGGGCCAATCTTTCTCACTTGCGTTCTTGTTTTTAGTTTTAGTTTAGAGAAACAGCACGGAAACAGGCCTTTCGGCCCACCAGTCCGCATCGACCAGCGATTCCCGCCCCCCACATTAACACCATCCTACACACACTTGTGACACTTTGTGGGAGCGTGGGAGGTAACCAAAGATCTCGGAGAAAACCCACATGGTCACAGGGAGAATGTACGAACTCCGTCGTCAGGATCATACCCAGGTCTCTGGCGCTGTAAGCGCTGTAAGGCAGTAACTCTACCGTTGCGCCACCATACTGCCGTGCTCTCAGATACCACATTCATATTCTGAGTCACAGCTACGATTCCCAAACGAGAAGGATTGGGGTTTCCCAGAAAGATTGGAATTGGTGTTTCCTTCCCCAGAGCTGACCAGCTGCAGTCGAGACATTAGACATCACTTCTGGTCGGTTAGACAATAGAAAATAGACAATATACAATAGGTGCAGGAGTAGGACATTCGGCCCTTCGAGCCAGCACCGCAATTCAATGTGATCATGGCTGATCATCCCCAATCAGTTCCCCATTCTTACCTTCTCCCCATATCCCATGACTCCGCTATCCTTAAGAGCCCTATCTAGTCCTCTCTTGAAAGTATCCAAAGAACCGGCCTCCATTGCCCTCTGAGTCAGAGAATTCCATAGGCTCACAACTCTCTGTGAGAAAAAGTGTTTCCCCATCTCCGTTCTAAATGACTTACCCCTTAATCTTAAACTGTGGCCCCTGGTTTTGGACTCCCCCAATATCGGGAACATGTTTCCTGTCTTTAGCGTGTCCAGACCCTTAATAATCTTATATGTTTCAATAAGATCCCATCTCATCCTTCTAAACTCCAGAGTATACAAGCCCAGCCGCTCCATTCTCTCAGCATATGACAGCAGTCCCGTCATCCCGGGAATTAACCTTGTAAACCTACGCTGCACTCCCTCAATAGCAAGAATGTCCTTCCTCAAATTAGGGGACCAAAATTACACACAATACTCCAGGTGTGGTCTCATTAGGGCCATATACAACTGCAGAAGGACCTCTTTGCTCCTATACTCAACTCCTCTTCTTATAAAGGCCAACATGCCATTTGCTTTCTTGACTGCCTGCTGTACCTGCATGCTTACTTTCATTGACTGATGAACAAGGACTCCCAGATCCCGTTGTACTTCCCCTTTTCCCAACTTGACACCATTTAGATAGTAATCTGCCTTCCTGTTTTTGCCACCAAAGTGGAAAACCTCACATTTATCCACATTAAACTGCATCTGCCATGTATCTGCCCACTCACCCAACCTGTCCAAGTCACCCTGCATTCTCATAGCATCCTCCTCACAGTTCACACTGCCACCCAGCTTTGTGTCATCTGCGGTCCCAGCATCGAGCCTTGCTGTACCCCACTAGTCACTGCCTACCATTCTGAAAGGGACTTGTTAATCCTTACTCTTGGTTTCCTGTCTGCCAACCAATTTTCTATCCATGTCAGAACTCTACCCTCAATACCATGTGCCCTAATTTTCCCCACTAATCTCCCTTGTGGGACCTTATCAAATGCTAGATCCAGGAGGCCAGAAAATCATAAGATCTCGTCCAACTAGAATTGTCAATGTAACCACAATGATGTTTCTTTCTCCCAAAAAATCAGTCAAGGAATGTTCTTGGCCCCACAAGACTCAGCTGCCCATTTTATTACCACAAGATCAGAAAATTACCAATACTGCAAGTTAATGGTGCATGTTGACATTGAATTTCATTGGAATTGGCCTACAACTTCATGACTTTATTTTTCCGTAAAACACAAAGTGCAGGAGTAACTTAGTGGGTCAGGCAGCATCTATGGAGGGAATGCACAGACATTGTTTCAGGTTGGGACCCTTCTTCAGACTGATAAGAGTAGGAGGCAGAAAGCTGGAAAAGTGAGGTGGGGCAGGACAAGGCCTGATAAGTGATAGGTGTATAAGTGATAGGGGGAGTTTGATTACCTGACGGGTGGAGTAAATGACAAAGGTTTTAAGTGAAAAAGAGACAAAAGGGGGACAGATAAGGAGAGAAGAAGGGGCGTGAAATGTAAAGTGGAGGGTGGGGTATGGGTGGAAATGGACAGGGCCGGGGAAAAGTGGAGGTATAAAAGGAAATGGGGACCCAGGGACGGGAGATGAGTGTACGTACAAAGGAGAGGAAAGGCGTCGCATGAGAGAAATTAGTTCACACTGGGTTTGGCCGTTACTTAAAACCAGACAATACAATCAAGTTTCTTTTTGTTCATAGAATATCTACAGCAATGCCAGCATTCACTGCTCATCCCTTATTGCCCCTGAACTGAGGAGGCAGTTAAGAGCTTCCATGTTGGTTGGTGTGGTACTTCATGTAAGACATTGCGAAACAAGATTTAAGAACAATCCAGTAACTGCATGGTCATCGTTACAGATAGCAACTTCTACTTTTGAATTCCGGATTTACTTAAATAATTCTTAAATTCCTGGCTAGCGTGGCAGATTTGAACATGCGTTGCTCGATCAATGGTCCTGTCCTCAGGATACCAGTCCAGGAAGTTAAACTAAATTTGGACAACCAGTAAACAACAGTAAGAATTGAATCAATAAAAGATTCAAGTCAATTCACCAACCATCATTTCTTAGAAAGTCATATGATGCCGAAACTTTTATGACTGTAATGCTAAGATATCTAGTTATATGCTGGTAAGTCCCGAAATGAACAAATCTCTTGTTTTTCTTTATGAAGCATCTATATTTGTGCTGGCAGTTAGGGTGATTTTACTATTTACTGGATTTCTTCTGTTGTTGGGTAAAATATTAGTGTCTTGCACGTGTAAATACGCAAGATAATCTTGTGACTAATCATTTCATGTGAAAATGTTGTCTTTGATTTTGTCACTGCAACATTTGCCGGTAGCTTTGACAGTCCCTTTGGTCCCAGAATCTACGGGATAACATGAGATTTGTCAGTCAGAGTAACCAGGAATATTAATCATACTTACACAAAAACCACCCGCTCTTGTCCCACCCCATTTTACATCCTTATAATTATGTCATCAGTGCTTACATTTACTGCTGTTGAAGATGTATGAGGTTCGGTAAATTTATAGTGTTATTAAAGATTAATAGATTAGGATCTCAATCCCAGCACAACCAGTTCTAGAGCAATGTGCACTGGCAATGACATTCTGGTTGTACATGAAAGATCTAACTGAGGGGAGTTTTCACACCAGCAGAGCATTTTATTCTGGCCAAATGGCTTTGACAGTCTGCTTGGCGATCCTTCCAAGAGGATGTCCTGTCTCCTTTCCCAAAGGGCTTTGATGGCATTCTGTGCAGATTACTTTCAGCTTGACCTATTGTGAAACGTACAAAAGACACAAAATGCTGCAGTAACTCAGCAGACCGTCAGGCAGCATCTCCAGAGAACGTGGAGAGGTGACATTTCAGGCTGGGACCCCACCTCAGCTGATTGTGGAAGAGGGGAAATGTAAGCTGGCAGAGAGGAGGGACACAAAGCATGACTGGTGAACACAGGCAACGGGGATTTCTGGAAGGCAAATTGTTCAACAAAGGTCAAAGTTGAAAAGACAAGGTGTGAGACAAAAGACTGGAGTTGTGAATTGTAAAGCCAGAGGACACTTTTTCAGACCCTTATTATTGTTAAATATGTTCTTCTGAACATATTTTCTGTGTAAAACAGGCAGTATTTTATATATCCTTTGCAACACTGAGGACAGATAAAACCTTGGCGCACAAGGAGTTTGTTGCTTGCACATTCAAAGTTGATCTGCACTGATGCAGCCATACACAAAGGTAATCATAATGATGAGATACTTCTGAATTCAACCGGGTGCCCAGCTTACCTACATGCTCCATCCAGTATTTACTCCTCCTCTTAATCACATTCTCGGCATTTTCAGGAAAGGAACTCCCCAGGTTAAGGAGAAAAAGATTGCCTAATTCAGTTGCCAATATATAAGGCCTTGTTTAGTTCCAATTAAATCAGGCCCCAGAGGACAGTTTGAAATAGTGGCAGGAAAGAATTGCAGATGCTGGGTTGAATCAAAGATAGACACAAACCGCTGGAGTGACTCAGCGGAACAGGCAGCTTCTCTGGAGAGAAGGAATGGGTGAAATTTCGGTTCGAGACCCTTCTTCAGTCGCTGGATTTGAATCTGGAAGCTTCCATTCCTACCAGCAGACCCTCCCCAGGTTCAAGTCCCCAGCCTGGGTACAGCCCATACATATGGTCGAGTGTTTGGGAGACCAGTGGGATGGATTAGCCGGCTGCTGCGGGACTGAGGTATCTTCTGCTGTGTTGGAACTTTGTCTACAGTTGCATTTCTGACGTAAACTGTTCAGGATTATCTTCTGCTGCTTCTTCTTGCGTATGGCGTGCACAGCCTAAAGTTGTAGGTCAGCTTGTTCAATTGATCTTGTTTGTGCACGTCGGGTTGATTGCATTAGTCGAAACAGGGCGGACCACGTGAAGGTTGCAATCTCCCACCCCATTCAGGATTATGAACAGTTCACATGGACCTGGGGAGGACCTGTATTGACAAGCCCTGTGATGTCTGCAGATCTGTTGTACCCAATCATACATTGTGTCCCCAAACATATCCATTATATTCATGTGTTACATTCCAGCAAATAACCTTTTCTGGTCCAAGCTGACTAAGCAAGTGTTCACCCCTGCCCTGAACACAATGAACATATACTGGTTGGTACAAGGCGGTCAGAGATTTCTGCTTCCACGATCATTGTTACGTTTTTGCATTTCTTTGTTCTATATCTCCCATTTCCCTTTCCCCTGACTCTCAGTCCCTTCTCTCCACAGATGCTGCCTGTCCCACTGAGTTACTCCAGTTTTTTGGGTCTATCATCAGAGATGTTCCTGTCAGGTACCCCTTTCACACCCCCTTCCCGGAGGTGCTGCCATGTACTCTTAACTGTACCTCATTGATTATTCCATTATTACATTTTATGACTACACCACTCAGTTTTTGCACTGCATTCTTGCACCATTCTGTATTTTTCAATGGTTTGATGGTACTTTATTGTCACATGTACCTAGGTACAGTGAAACTATTTTCTTCGCATACAGTTCAGTAAAATCGTGCTATACGTAAGATCAATCATACTTAAGTATGAGTGTAAGAATAGTACATTATACTGAGGCAGTGCACAAGATTAGCAATGATTCCAGCTTGTATCCTTCATGTTTCAAAGTGCTAATGTAGTTTTAAATGTAGTCTTAATTGGTGTTAAAAGCCCATTGTCCTGGCTGTTGCACTGGGTCATACTTGCAGTGTCAGCATTGGCCTGGCGATGATATTGGTATCCCCCACCACTGCTCCACTCTCCACTACCACCGGATGGCTTCCGTAATGGCCGCCTCGCCAACAGTCTGTCTTGTCCCTTCTCTGTTTTTATTATTTTAAGTATGTCTTGAATGTTTGTTTTAATGTCTCTTGGTATGTTTTATGTGGGTGGTGCAGGGGGGATCGAGGGAAACTTTACTGTGTGTGGACGGGTCGAGAAGCCGAAGGACGAGAAGCAGAAGCGAAGAAGTGGAAGCCAAGATATCGAACGGAAACAACGCCGAAAAGCCAAATACGCGACGCCGAAAAGCCAAATAACGGACATGACATCCCCGGGGACGGGATTTTTCCGAGACCTTGTCAGCGATTGGTCCAGACCACCGCGTCTATCACATCACAAGCCTGGGGAAACGGGAGGGTGGGGGGATTTTTAATTTTCTTTCACCGCTTTTGGACTGCCAAAGATCATAGAGCGGATTATTTTTGTAAGAGTTGATCTAGCACGGTTCTTGGGGTTAAGAGGCTGGAATCTTTGTATCTCTCTCTCTCTCTCGCGTTCTTTCTCTCTCTCTCTCTCTGTCCCCTCCTTCTCTCCCACCCCCTCTCATCTATCTATCATCTATCTCTCGCTCTCTCTCTCTTCTGAAGAAGGGTCTCGACCTAAAACGTCACCCATTCCTTCTATCCGGGGATGCTGCAGCTGAGTTAGCCAATTTTGTGTCTATTTCTTAGAACAGCCCCTGCGATCTGGAACTTTGGTTGCAATGCTGGAAAATGTATTTTAGGAGGAGCGAAGGCTGAGAGGAGATTTGGTTCAAAATCATCGCGGGCAGAGGGATTAAGGTGGAGTTTGGGCCGTTTGATCTAAGGTTTTGATTTCATATTTTTCTTTTCACTGTCTTGTACAATTTACGTATAATTTATATTTTCGTGCGTTGTCTATGTGTGCCTGCGATGCTGCTGCAAGCAGGTTTTTCATTGTTCCTGTACCTCAATACACTTGCGCATCCGAAAATAAACTAGACTTGAGAACTGGAGACCATAGACTTTAAGTAATTGTCAAAAGAAACAGGGATGTCGCGAAGAAGGAGACTCCAAGAATAGAAACGTTTAGCCCTGAATCCCTTTTGCTTTCTAATCACCATTCAGGGTGAAGAAGTCCTTAATATTTGCCCAGATTTCTTCCCACCAGTGCAACAAGGAATCAAAGAGACCCTTCACGGTTCCCCATTCTAGGTGATTCTTTTCATCTTGCTTGGTGCTTTCTGGGGTAACCAGGTAATTTCATCGTATCCTCTAATCCTCTCAGTGTTTTTCCATCCTCTCATTGTTAACCACACGCTTTAAACATAGATGTGGCTAAATTAGATGGGCCACCAAACACAGGAAGAATATGATACACCTCTATTCTGAATTCTTTCAATGTAGTACTGTACATGTTTAATCCCCTCACAACCATATCTGACCCATGCTACAGGCGCTACAGGTCTCTCCGTTGCCGAACCAGCAGGTCCAGGAACAGCTTCTTCCCGGCGGCTGTCACTCTACTCAACAACGTACCTCGGTGACTGCCAATCACCCCCCCACCCCCCGGACACTTATTATCACTTATTATTATTTATTTAAATCATTTGCTATGTCGCTCTTCCAGGGAGATGCTAAATGCATTTCGTTGTCTCTGTACTGTACACTGACAATGACAATTAAAATTGAATCTGAATCTGAATCTGAATCTGAATGCTGTCTGCACAGGCTACTATTTCAAGCATACACACACATCAGCAATAAGCCAGTTCGGTATTCTGAAAAATGCAAGGAATCATGCGATTTGTCAAAGGTCACTCGCTATAAAGAAAAAGTGAACGAAGCGCTGGCTGCATAAACTGTGTATAAATTCTTATCTTTATTAATGATTTATGTGTACATACTTATTTAATCTGCAGAATGGGAGTGCCAGGTAGCGGAAGAGCAGGGTGGAACAGTGAGGGAGAGGGAGAGATTGGAGCGGTGGAGAGACATTCTTGGCAGCTGCACGCACACAGACCTGCACCTCATCCGCAGCCAAGATTGAACCCGGGACCCCGGCACCACAAGCTCTGCCGAACCACCACTGGATTGTCCCTGTCCCCCCCCCTCCCTCCCTCCCGTCAAATGTCCCATCCCCACCCATGGAGCGGCCAGTGACGTCCGGGGCGACTCCGGACCAACGGGACAACGGCCCGGAGCAGCGGCCCACAGGACCACTGCCAGCGCGGAGAAGAAGCGCCAACTCCAGCCCAACCCTGCTGAAATGAAAGAGATACAAAAAAACCCCAAGTTGAGTCTGTGAGATGCATAAAGGGTGGGATCCCTAGAGTGAGCCTGGGGAATTAATAACAGGAATCAAGGGCATGACAGATAACTAGCATTGAAACCTGGACCAACTATGATCATATTAAATGAGTACATGATCACATTTGGAAAAACACATTGATAATTGAAGTACTCAAAATGAAAACTTCAAATGTAATACAGCTGCCCAGAGTGGCTACACTTCTAAACATATATTCTACAAGAGGAAATGAAACTGGTGAAAATGAGGAAACTTTCTTCCGCAAAAGATTGAAAATTGTTTGTTTAGGTTCCCACAGTCCAGGTGTCACCAGCTCCCACGACAGTGAGGTTAGGGCAATGGTCTGCACTACCAGCTGCAACCATGCCCTTAGTAACAGTGCCGCTGTCGAACTCGTCTTCAGTTTTATAGTTTGCAGTTATTTCATTTATTCATTTGCAGGATGTGGTATTTTCTGGAAAAAAACACTATTTATTGCACCTCCCTCTTCTGTAGGAAGATTGTATGGGGACGGTTATGCTAGTTACTTCTCTGTTGGTCTGGGCTCGTGTGCAGGCCTGATTGGACAAGTAGAGCAGATTTACTTTCCTGAAGGTCATCAATGGACCAGATAATCCCAGATAATTAAACATTTATTGATAAAACTTCAAGGAAATTCCTAGTATATTTAATTCGCCATATAAAAATGATCCACCTGATATGGAATTAAATATCTACCTGAAGTAAATTATTAGCCCAAGGCTCAGGATTGTAAAACCTTCAGAACCTTCAGAATTTTGTAGTCGGCAGGGCAGTACTCTGCCTATCGCCAACTTGGACAATTTTACATTTTTTTTAATCAAGCCAAATAATCAAGCCAATTATACTACAAAACTGTACGTCTTTGGAGTGTGGGAGGAAACCGAAGAACTCGGAGAAAACCCACGCAGATCACGGGGAGACCGTACAAACTCCGTACAGACAGCACCCGAACCGTCTCTGGCGCTGCATTTTGCTGTAAGGCAGCAACTCTACACGCTGTGCCACTGTGACAACAACTATTATCCTACTATACTTTGTTAAAGGATTATTGCACAAGATCTGCTCATATTAATGAAAGTGTTGAACTTCCTGATGTTTTAAAGCATCAATCTTGTAGATCAAAACTATAAAGTCACTGGCCTATATTACCCCTGGCATTGTGTTTTAAGTGCATTAGACAAAATAATTTTAACAAGAACACTAAGCACGATCACATGCCTAGTTTCAAGTCACAAAACTCATCAAATTGCTTTTGTCCTTCTACGTATATGACATGTTTATGTGTGGCATAGCCCAGACAGGTGCAGTGACCTCCAGTGGTATACAACACTCATGGGGTCATTGAGTGATACAGCATGGAAACAGGCCCTTCAGCCCAACTTGCCCACCCTGGCCAACATGTCCCATCTACACTGGTCCCACCTGCCAGCATTTCATCCATATCCCTCTAAACCGGTTCCATCCATGTACCTGTCTAACTGTTTCTTAAACGTTGCAATAGTACCTGCATGTACTTGTGATACCAGTTTCAATAAAACTTAAAGATGCCTTGTTTGGCCGTCAGAGTCTGTGGAATCTAATGCTTGGATCCATCTACTTGCTCTCCTTCAAGTCTGTTACACGACCCTCACTCCAACGCCGAAGTTCCATCTTCACGGCAAGAGGGCCCTGAAAATCATCGGACTGGCTGCACGGCCACAAATGGGCCCCGACCTCGGGTGTTTCACAGAGAAAGAGGACTTAACTTTCTGGTGCCTTTCCCCACCGTGGAAATTTTTGATTCTGCTGTGGGGGGACGTTTGTGTTGAACTCTATAATGTGTTGTGTCCATTTTATTCATTTTTTTAACCTTTTTCTATGGTTTGTAATGGAACTTATTATCTAATTTATGTAAAGCACTTTGGTGTCAATGCGAGTTGACTTAAAACGTGCTATATAAATAAAACTTACTTACTTACTTACTCCAATGGATCCAGCCATTACCACATACCACCAACTGACCCCCACATGTTAATGGTCAAACATAAACTAGTCCCCCACTCCCCCTCTGCACCCAATAACCCACAGCCTTGTCAATGGTGCTTTATTTGCCACATATGCAACTGCTTCGTGAAATTATTTTTGCATTTATTACACATGCGGGTGCTGCCATTGTTGGTGCCATTAGTCAAAGTCCAAAGTCCGATCAGCCCGCACGCGCAGTGTACTGGAGCTTTTCCCGCGAACCGACGTCCCTTTCCTCTCTTCGTCCGGCAGCCTACCTGAAGGCGCTGGAGGCATTACCCCGGTTCACCCACCCACCCATTAATCTCCAACAAATGCCCTAAACCCTCAAGAACCCTAATTGCAGCTTCCAATACTTCTTCCCCTCGGTTCATTTCGTTTAGCAAAAAATTAGCTGAGTTTTAGATGCAACGAACTGCAGAAGCTGGTTTCTAGAAAAAAGTCACAAGTGCTGGCATTTCAGTGAGTCAGGCAGCATTTCCGGAGAGCATGGATAGGTAGCGTCTCATGTCCGGTGCCTCCTTCAGACTGATTGTGGTGGGGGTGGGGGGAGCTGGAAGAGAGATGGGCCTGGCGAGTGATAGGTGGATACAGGTGAAATGGGGAGGGGGGGGGGGTGGGGGGGTTGTTGCAAGGCAGATGGTTCAACAAAAGCAAAAGCCAAAGATGAGAGCAGGACAGTAGCAGGAATCAAAGAGGGGAGCAGCGAGAGAGAGTCTCACAGAACTCCCATCAGACAGAGGAGCAAATACCCAAAGTGGCCAAATATTGAGGAGGTTACGCAGTGGAACAGTAAAAAGCCAATTAAAAAAAAACTGCAGAAGGTCAAAAACTGCTGGTTAGAAAAAAAAGACACAAAGTGCTGGATTAATTCAGCAGGTCAGGCAACATTTCAGGAGAGCGTGGAAAGGTGATGTTTTGGGTCGGCACCCTTCAGACTGATTGTGGTGGGTAGGGACAAAGCTGGAAGAGTGGAGGAGTAAGATAAAGCCTGGCGAGTGATAGGTGGATACAAGTGAGGGGAGAGGTGGTTGACAGGCAGATGGTTGGACAAAGGCCAGTTGAGTGTCTCTGCCAGTTCTGTGCTGGCATAGTTGGTGATGTAGAAGTCTAATCGGATGTCTGGATCCAAGAATATGACGTTATCCCCATGTACAGCTTCTTTTGTATAATACACATCCTAAAGTGAAAATGTGCTCAAAATTGCAAGCGGATGTATCAGCTGAAAGATCTGGTTTCACATCTATGTGGCACTCTCAGTTTTACTGTTTGAACATCTTCTGATTATAGAACAGAAAGTGCTGGAGTAATGCAGAGGGTCAGGCAGCTTCTCTGGAAGATGAATCGGTAGACACGGAATTATGAAGTTAATCAACGGGTCAGGCAGCACCTCTGGAGATCGCTCAGTCTACCTTGGCTTTTGCGATCTCCCGTTTGCCAAACATTCCCCTTCCCGTTCCCACACTGAACTGTGCTGTGCCTCCTCCACTGTCAGAGTGAGGCCACATAGAAATTGGAGGAACAACACCTCAGCTTTCGCTTAGGCAGTTTACAACCCAGCGGAATACACATTGATTTCTCTAACTTCAAGTAACTTCTGCATTCCCTCCCCTCCCTCCCTCACCAAGAATGATCCCAGGAATGAGTGGGTTAACATATGATAAGCGTTTGACGGCACTGGGCCTGTACTCGCTGGAGTTTAGAAAAATAAGGAGGGGACCTCATTGAAATGTACAGAATAGTGAAAGGCTTGGATAGAATGGATGTGGAGAGGATGTTTCAACAAATGGGAGAGTCCAGGACTGGAGGCCATAGCCTCGGAATTAAAGGGTGTTCCTTTAGGAAGGGGATGAGAAGGAATTTCTTTAGTCAGAGGGTGGTGAACCTGTGGAATTCATTGCCACAAAAGGCTGTGGAGGCCAAGTCAATGGATATTTTAAAGGCAGAGATAGATTCATGATTAGTATGGGTGTCAGAGATTAGGGGGGAAGGCAGGAGAATGGGGTTAGGAGGGAGAGATAGATCAGCCATGATTAAATGGTGGAGTAAACTTGATGGGCCGAATGGCCTAATTCTGTTCCTATCACATATGACCTTAGTCATCCTACCAGTACCACTGTTCACATCCTTATATCCCTCTTGTTATCACACCATCCCCAGCCAACATTGGGCCATTATGGGCTCCACACTTCCTGAGATCATCTCTTGCCAGCCCTGATTTGTTCTTGCCTTTTCTTTTGTCTTATCTCCCCCCCCCCCCCCACCTCCACTTTCAGTCTGATTCCAACCGAAAATGCCACATATTCTTTTTCTCCAGAGATGCTGCCTGACCCACTTAGTTACTACAGCTTTATAGTCCATCGTTGTATAAACCAGTATCTGCAGTTCCTTCCTACTCATGGACGGGTAACATTTTGTTCTGACAAAGGGTCCCAACTTTGCCTATTTATGTCCTCCAGGGATGCTGCGTAACCCGCTGAGTTACTCCAGCACTTTGTGTTTTATGAAAGGTTCCAGCGTCTGCATTTCCTTGTGTATCCATCTTCTGATATAGGTCAGGAGACCTAGGTTGGCATGGCAGGTTTTGTCAGACTTGTTGCAGTTGAATGTAGCAGGTTGAGAAATGGCAACCATTGTTGCCAGCTGAGCTTCCCATTCTTCCTCATCTCTTCCAATGTCCTCCTGAATAATCATCCTCAAGAGAGCCTGACCAGCGGCATCCACCACACAATTGGTTTTAACATCATCTGCCATGTTCACATCTCACTTACAGTTAGTTGTCCTTGCAGCAGTGGTAAAGGATGGCCAGTGGATCATGACCAAATAACCAGTCCACTGTGCAGGATGTCCTTGGGATAATGGCGTTTTGAAAGTGAAGGCAGTCACTCATGTGCATACACCACTAGTTTAATAATAAGCGTATAAGACTTAGCATGTTCCAGAACCTCCAGGGTGATGTTGTTGCAAGAAGGTTCAGAAGGATAAAAGTCTGAAGAAGGGTCCCGACCCAAAATGTCACCTATTCATGTTCTCCAGAGAGGCTGCCTGCCCCGCTGGAAACCACTGTGGTGAAAGCTTTAATTCCTCTGTTGCCTATACCACAGACAGGAAGACGTTGAGCAAAACCTATATGCAATACTGCTCAGATGTTAGAGTTTAGTTTAATTTAGTTTAGATTTAATTTACCGCGTGGAAACAGGCCCTTCTGCCCACCAAATCCGTGCCGACCAGCGATCCCTGCACATTAACACTATCCTACACACACAAAAGACATTTTTTTACATTTACCAAGCCAATTTACCCAGATACCTGTACAGTGGGATGAAACCGCAGAACTAGGAGAAAACCCAGGCGGTCACGGGGAGAACGTACATACTCCGTACACACAGCACCCGTAGTCGGGATCGAACCCGGGTATCCGGTGCTGCAAGCGCTGTAAGGCAGCAACTCTACCGCTGCGCCAACGTGCCGCCAATTGTTATTTTGAGTTCGGCGTTCCAGCTTACTTTCTTTCTTAACCTTAAACAACTAAACATGCAGTTAGGGCAATCCCAATCAACAGCATTGGTAAACAAAGGCATTGTCACCCATTTACAGGTTAGCTCATGATTGATTCGTATTGGTATTGCTGCTATTGTACAATTTCTTGGTGCTTTCCAAGCGTTGTTACACAGGTATTAAAGTGGGTGTTTCTGTTGAACCCTGACCTGACTTCAAGGCTTCTACAGAAACTTGATCCTCCAGCATGGGTTCACTATTATACATTCTCCCCAGGATATGACAGTTCCTGAGAACAGTTTGTAACCCAGACAGTTTGATAAATTGGAAATGCAGCCACATGGAAATATACAGTCCTTTTTAATCTATATATTGATGATCTGTCTAAACAATTGAAAGCCTGTAACACTGGGTGCGTGATTGGTAATATTTTAGTGAACCATATTATGTATGCAGATGATCTTGTGGTCTTTAGTCCATCTAGCGCTGGTCTCCAGCAGCTCCTTACTATTTGTTCTGTGTATGGTGTGGAACATGACATTAAATATAATGCTAGTAAGAGTGCTGTTATGATCTGTAGAACCAAAGAGGATAAATGTCTAAAATATCCTGATTTTAAATTGTCTGACAATAATCTTAGTGTCTGTAATAAGATAAAATATCTAGGGCATATTATTACAGAACAAATGACAGATGATGAGGATATTTATAGGCAACGACGCATGCTGTATGTACAGGCGAATATTATTTTGCGTAAATTTGGTGCGTGTGCAGATGTGGTGAAGATGTCGCTATTTAGAGCATACTGCAAACCACTCTACACTGCGCACCTGTGGTCGAACTATGGAAAGACAAGTATGCAGAGACTAAAGGTGGCATATAACGATGCCATGAGAACACTGCTAAGGCAACCTAGATGGTGTAGTGCCAGTAATATGTTTGTGGCTGCAGGAGTCAGTACTTTAGAAGCTATCCTAAGACATCACATGTATAAATTCATTTGCAGGATAAATGACTCTAAAAATGTGCTTATTGTGGCCTTAACAAACATAAGGGTTAGCACTGCACGCTACGAATCCCAGCTGTGGCGACACTGGTATCGTTGTAGGACATTGATCATCTTTTAATCTGGATTTTTAACTTATGTATTGTGTTTTTATGATGTTTTTATAAGTGATATACCAAGATTTTATATGTATTTTATCATATTTGATATGCAATGCATTTTTAATGTAATGTTGCCCCTTGTCTGGACCTTGAGTCCGTAATAAAGTTTATTATGTTATATTATATTTAAATGAAAACATTCAAACGAGGACAGCGTACGTGTTTAACTTAACATTCTGATATTAGAGTCATAGAGAGTCATACAGTGTGGAAACGGGCCCTCCGGCCCAACTTGCCCACACCAACCAACGTATCCCATCTACACTAGGCCGACTTGTCTGTGTTTGGCCATATCCCTCTAAACATGTCCTATCCATGTACCTGTCTAAGGCACACAAAAATGCTGGAGAAACTCAGCGGGTGCAGCAGCATCTATGAAACGAAGGAAATAGGCAATGTTTCGGGCTGAAACCCTTCTTCAGACTGATTGTATCTGTCTAATTGCCTCATAAACACTGCAATAGTCCCTGCCTCAACTACTTCCTCCAGCAGCTCATTCTATACACACGCCACCCTTTGTGTGAAAAAGCTACACCTTGGATTCCTATAAAATCTACCTTAAACCTATATTGCCGCAAACCACACAACAGACAATTAATTCTACTGAAGCAGGGTTGTGACCCAAAACAGTTTTTTTTTCAAAAGCCACTCCTTCTCTCCAGCGATGCTGCAAGTCCCGCTGAGTTACACCAGCATTTTTTGTCTGTCTTCAGTGTAAACTAGCATCTGCATTTCTTGCCAACACAGTAATACAGCACAGAAACATGCCCTTTGGCCTAACTGTGTGTTAGAAGGTAGAGTATCAGTTTTCTTTAGGAACACAAGGACTGAAATCCCATCAAGCCTACATTTCTTCATCTACTCACATTTTGGCTGAACGTCAACATCTTTTCACCAGCATTTCCCCAGTATCTTAAATAGTCCGTCAGTCTCAGTTTCAGATATAATCTTCAGCTCAACACCCACAGATGTCGGAGCTTGAGATTACAAAGATTTCTCTTGAATGCAATCCAAGAAGACCAATGGCCGTTTCCCAGATGATTTACATGGCAGAAGAAGGAAATGGCCAGATTTATCCATCCTTGATTGCAGCACGGTGACACAACGGTAGAGTTGCTACCTCACAGCGCCAGGGTCCTGGTTTCGATCCTGACTACGGGTGATGTTAATATGGAGTTTGTACGTTCTCCCCTTGACCTGTGTGGGTTTTCTCCGAGATCTTCAGTTTCCTCCCACACTCCAAAGACGTATAGGTTTGTAAGTCAATTGGCTTGGTATAAATGTAAAATTATCCCTAATGTGTTGCTGGTTGTTTTGGCGCAAACTCAGTGGGCCGAAGGGTCTGTTTCCGCGCTGTACCTCTAAACTAAACTAAAACTAAACTCGATAACATTTAAAAAAAAAATCCTTTTATTCTTTGACAGCGAAATAGGTTTGTGCCCATCTTGCTCTCCTGGTAGGACAAATCACACAGCACATCTAAAGGGCCTGTCCCACTTGGGCATCATTTGTGCATAATTTACGCGCCATCATTTACGCATCACGATGCACGGCGCGTGCATCGTGACGCGCGCATGGTGCGCATTACGCGTGCACGGTGCTTGGTGAAGTAGGCAGTGATGCGCAGTCGCGCGCAGCACCCCAGGATTTTGGGATGTACAAAATCTTTGCGCACCACCACCATCAAGTGGGACAGGCCCTTAAAGTATCAAACTTCGTGGAGATACAAGCCAGGACAAGCATCTCCTTACATAAAGAATGCGCTTGTTTCATGATCACATGGCAGAGAAAAAGATCAATCTAACTCTATTGTGTATATTTAGCTCAAATACATTGCCTTCACGCAAGTCCTAACTTACTTTGCAGATACAGATGGTGGGTTTTGGAAGTTGTGAAAATAAACTAAAGTGTAGGGTAACTCAGTGGTGAAATGAGAGTTAAGCAATTGAAGCCATGTAGTGAAACGATGGCATTACTTAAACTGATCACAACTAATACATAAATATAATTGTTAGGCAACATCAGTGGATCAATTTTGTTTCATGAACCCTAATCAGTCTTCAGCACGATCATCTTATCCAGCTTGACATGACTTTGTGCTGCCCTCATCCGGAAACTGCCTCCAATACTGAAATGCTGAACCCTTCATTCTATCCAAACTGATGTTTTGCAATTAACTTCCTCTTCTAATGCAACAAATAATTGAAATGATCCAAACCTTTCCACGAGGAACCTGAGCCCATAACACGATGAAACTGATGCCAGCCAGCATCAGTTGGCCAGTTTTCACATTTAGGAGGCCGGGGTCTCAACCCAAAATATTACCTATTCCTTTTCTTCAATTATGCTGTCTGACCCATTGAGTTACTCCAGCATTTTGTTTCTACTTCGGTGTTTTAAAGGTTCAAAGGTCTTTTATTGTCACGTGTACCAATTAAGGTAGTGAATTACCATACAGCCATACTAAAAGAAAGCAACAAAATACACAACTACATAAAAGTTAACATAAACATCTACCACAGCGGATTCCCCACATTCCTCACTGTGATGGAAGGCAATAAAATCGAATCTTCACAAACTATCCTCACAATGCTCCAAATGTGGCATCACAAAAGTTTTATAAAGTTGCAGCATGACATCCTGATCAGCGAGCCGGGCCACCGCTGCCTCAGCTCCGGGTCCCGCAGCCTCAGCTCCGGGTCCCGCTGCCTCAGCTCCGGGTCCCGCAGCCTCAGCGAGTCGGGCCACCGCTGCCTCAGCTCCGAGTCCCGCTGCCTCAGCTCCGGGTCCGCTGCCTCAGCGAGTCGGGCCACCGCTGCCTCAGCTCCGAGTCCCGCTGCCTCAACTCCGGGTCCCGCAGCCTCAGCTTCGGCCGCTGCCGAAAGCTGGAACGCCGCATAAGCGAGTCGGGCCACCGCTGCCTCAGCCCCGAAGTTGGCCAGCCTCGCGTTGTAGGTCCTGGCTGGCTCTGCCTCCGGAGCCTCGAGGTCGGTCGCAGGTTGGAGGCCGCCAGCTCCGCCATTAGGCCTCAGCGCAGACGGAGGCAGAGAAGGGGGATACGACAAGAAAGTCGTCGCCCCCCCCCCCATAACACAACCTAATAAACTAAAATTTAGCTAAAACAAGACCAAAAAAAAAGGTAAGTCGGGACGTGTTTTCAACATGTTGAAAAATGTCCAAGAGTTAAAAAAATAGCCCCGAGTACCTACAAATGGCTATTACCGTAATTCTCCGAGTTCAAATCGAGAGGAAAACTCGGGAGATTTCGTGAGTAACTCGGGAAAGTGGGACAGGGTCTTAAGACTATGTCTATAAAAGGCAAGTAGTGAAATTCTAAGGGACAGGTTTTCTTAGCGATTGGGTCAATGTAGGACAGATCTTCAGAGATATGCTCCTGGTGATAAATGTATTTCTGACTTTCCCTTCCTGAAGTCAACAATCAGCTCCTTGGTCTTGCTAAGATTGAGAACAAGATTATCGTTCTGGCATCACTCAATCAGCTGAACAAGTAAGCAAATTTGAAAATGAATGCATTGCTCAACTGAAAATCTAAGAAGCACATGTATAACAGATACGAATGGGAATTAGGAGAAACACAGCAGCATGTTGATTGACTAAGTTTACAGCAACTTGCAGGAGATTAACAGGAACAGAAAGAAAATAAATTGTTGCAGTTTGTACATTGGTTGCAACCAAGTTGCTCCCACTATGACCAGTGATCAAATAAGCTACGGTGGAAGTTTATTGTTCACAGTGTTTTGGTTCATTCGGATAAAAGTACACATTACTACTTAAGGAACCCGACTATTCAATTTACGTATGGAATGTACAACAACAGCAGAGGAAAGGGGCCCTCGGCCCACAACATTTATGCACAACATGATGCTAATCCCCCTATTCTATGCACTTCCATGCACCAAGCTATAAACCCCAAACACGACTATTGTATCTTTCTTGCAAAGGGGTGACCAAAACTGCACAATATTCCAAATATGGCCTAATCAAAGTCCAAGAGAGCTGCATCATGAGTTGTTGAGTCTTATACTCAATGCCCCTAGAAATGAAGGCAAGCTTACCATACGCCTTCGTGATCATCCAATCTACTTGTCCGGCCACCTTTAGTGAGCTATGAACTTGGCCTCCAAGATCTCTGCTCATCAATACTGTTAAGTATCTTGCTGCGAACTGTATACTTTCCCTTTACATTTATCCTCCCCAAATGCAACCCCTTACACTTGCTTGGGTGAAACTCCAGCTGCAGTTTTAATACCCACTTCTGCAGCTGATCTACATCCCGTTGTATCTTCTGGCAGCCTTCTTCACTATCTACATCTCCTCCAAATTTGGTGTTGTCAGCAAACTTATTTACCAACTACATTTACGTCCAGGTCATTTATATAATCATATATACAAACAGCAGAGGTCCCAGAATAGATCCCTGCAGAACTCCACTGGTCACAGATCTCCAGCCAGTTCTGAATCCATACGACCAAGTCATCATGAATCCCGTGCATCTTATGGATCAGTTTACCATGAAGAACCTTCTTCCCAACAACCATCGGGCTATTAAGCACTGCAACCTCCAACTAAGCTCCATACTACATAGACCTGGGGCATTTTTATTGATTTTGTCTGCTATTATGGGTTTTTTTTTAAATATACTGAATTTTTAAATTGTTTATTAGTGTTTACAGGCTATTATGTTTACATATCTGTTGTGCCGCTGCAAGTAAGAATTTCATTGTTCCACTTTGGGAAATTTAACAATAAAATACTCTTGATCCTTGACTTATCTCTTAGACAAACCAGAAGCCTTACTACAATCTCTGTATATAACATCCACAGCCCTACCTTCATCAATCTCCTTCGTCTCCTCATATACATAGTGATAGGAATTCATGATTCTTCACATTCTGCAGTAGAGATAATAGATTTTAAACCGTACTTAAAATGTACCTGGTCTCTCTAGGATTTGCTTTGGACTTTAGGATAGAGTTTCAACTTGGTGCTAAGGATATGTCGGCCTTTGTGGGTCAGCCATTATTTAACCATATCCTTCTTACTTCCATTGATTTGATTTCAATTAAATTCAGAGCATTCACACTGCAGATTCTGGTTGCTCTATTAGAGGATGTTGAGGCTTTGGAGGCGGTACAGATGTTGTTCACCAGGATGTTGCCTGGATTAGAAAGAATCAGCTAAAAACAGAGTTTGGCCAAACTTGGATATTTTCTCTGGAGCATCGATGCCTGAGGGGCAACCTGATAAAAAATAGTAAATCATCAGAAGCATAACTAGGGTAGATATAAGACTCTTATCTCAAGGTGGAGATATCGAACACCAGTGGACATGGCTTTAAAGTGAACAGAGAAAGTTTAAAGGAGATGCGAGGCAAGTTTTTTTCATAAGGGTAGGTGCCTGGAAAACACTGCAGGGGAGGTGGTGGAAGCAGTATAATATCAATATTTAAGCAGCATTTAAGCAGGCACATGAACAGACAGGGAACAGAGATATACAGTTTGCAGGCAGATGGGATCAGTATAAATTGGCATGATGATCGGCACAGACATTGTGGATCTAAAGGCCTGTTCATAGTCACACAGCTTGGAAAAAGTTCCTTCGGCCCAACTTGCCCACACCGACCAACTTGCCCCATCTACACAAGTCTCATGTACCCACGCCTGCCTCATATACCATTAATCCCATCCTATATATGTACCTGTCCAAATGTTTCTTAAACATTGTGATAGTACCTGCCTCAACTACCTCCTCCACCAGCTCATTCCATATACCCACCACACTTTGTGTAAAAAAGTTACCCCTCAAGTTCCTATTCAATCTATCCCCCTCACCTTAAACCTATGTCCTCTGGTTCTCAATTTCCCTACTCTGGTCAAAATACTCTGCCTGTACAATTCTATGTTCTATTTCTACAGTGGCCTACCACCCTTCAATATTGTTTTAGTTGTATGGCATGCTGCAAATGTTTCCAATATTTCTTGAATCCAAGCAAAACAGATCAACTTTAACAACTTATGGTCATCTTCAAGTGCCTTACCATTAAATGAAATACTCTTTGAAACTTTTTTGTATTGCAGAAAACACAACAACCATTCTCTACAGGGCAAATTGGTCACAAAATTGCAATGATATAATAGCCATATCAAGATACCACTGAGCACTCTCCTTCCTTCAAATAGTGCCATAGGAACTATCATGGAAGTCTATTATGAAAGTAAGGTTGAGCAGGCTGGGTCTCTATTCCCTGCAGCGCAAGAAGCTGAGGGGCAATCTTTTAGAGATGCATAAAATCATGAGAAGAATAGACCTGGTGGACGCACAAGGTCTCTTGGACAGAGTGGGGGGATCAAGAACCATAGGTTGAAGGTGAGGGGGAAAGGATTTAATATGAATCTGAGAGGAAACTATTTCACGCAAAGGATGCTACGTGGGTGTATGGAATGAGCTGCCGGTGGAGGTAGTTGAGGCAGGGACTACCATAGCATTCAAGAACCAATTAGACAGGTACATGGATAGGACAGGTTTAGAGGGATATGGGCCAAATGCAGCCAAGAGGGTCTAGTGTAGATGGGACATGCTGGTTGATGTGGGCAAGTTGGGCCGAAGGGCCTGTTTACACACTCTATGACTCTCTGAAAATCCAGGTGACTATTTCCTTTAACATTTTATTGAAAAGATTGCAACTCCATCACTGCAGTACCACTGCACTGCATTGAATAGATTGCAACTCCATCACTGCAGTACCACTGCACTCAAATTGTGAACAGGCCTTTTGAATCAACAACTTCTCACTCAGAAGTCAGGATCACCACCTACTACTGACTCTGAAGAAAATGTAACAAGGAAATGCAAAGATATTCTAAAGCACTTTACAATCAAAAGATCAATTTTTCTACCCTTGTTGTGAGCTCAATTTGTAAGCCTTGCAGATCAACAGTCCTAAACAGACTATATATGGAAAGCTATTTTCGAAAAGAGAACCCGCAATTTAGATAGTTATGTTATTTACGAAGAACAAAATAAACACTATTAAAACCTGTCGTCTCCTCATTGTGAAATTACAGTGGTTAACACCGCACATTTCAAAAAGAGAAAATAAAATTTGACCATGCTAAGTTTCTTTTAGGAATATCTCTTGCAAACATTCTGGAAATAGTAAAAGAAAACCTGTATTTTGTTTAGAATTATTCCATTACTTTTACTTTAAGAATCATTGATCCATGACATATTAATGTGGAAAATATAAAAATAACGGCATGCAGCAGCCAAAATATAGTCAAATGTGGTCCATGGCAAAAAAGACAAAAATTATAAAATCTTACGCATTAATTTTTAGTAGAAATCAAAAATGTGATCTTTAAAAAATTGGTAAAATCCACGAGTTTATGTAGATATGCAATCATTGGGATTTTCATCTTTATTTTAGTCATTGCATTAAGACTACAATATAGGGAATTTGTTTAATGGACGTTCTTGTAGTTATAGAGCCCCAGCCAACCTTCGGTTTCTTACAGGTAGACACAAAATGCTGGAGCAACTCGGCGGGCCAGGTAGCATCTCTGGAGAAAAGGAATGGGCGACGTTTCCGGTCGAGACCCTTCTTCGGACTTCTGTTTCTTACACTTGCTTTACAGCTTTGGTACAGGGAAAAAAAACCTTGTTCAGTCTGAAATAGCAGCTAACAAAGTTCTTTCATTATGAATGATACAAAAAGATATCCATTATGATTATCAGTATGAACCCCCTTGACTGCATCAGAATACAATATGCAGACCAAACTATTTGAAAACACATATTTTATTACCGCTGTTAAGGCAGTCTGCACCTGAAGACAAATGCTAGAGATTAGAGAGCCATTTACATCACAAGAAAGTAAATTAAGTGGGTGCTTTTAATCCTCTGTGGAAATTGGTAAGACGGTTTGTAGCATCCTTAACAAGGCTGGGCTCCATTCGCCTCTGGTCTGAAATAATATCTCACTGGAGGACCTGGTAAGTCTTCATCACCATCAGATTCGGCAGCAAATGATACAGTCAAGTCTACATACTTTCTGTCCACTGTTGGTTTCACGAGCTTCTGCATCCTGCAGTGGAAATATATGTACATGATGGTTAGCATGGATTTATCTACGGATTCTTTCCCATTCCTGCCCTTCTCAAACTCAGCCAGAAGCAAGGGCGGATGTCAGTGCAAAAAGTGTTTCATAGATGCACCATTCCATCTGTTAAGACTGGAAAATGCACTGCTCTTTTACAAATGATACCACGGATCATAAAAACACATGAGAGAAGGACAAATGGAGACATGGTTTGACACTTTATCAGAAATAGTGAAACATAAGCAGAAGCATATTTGACCTGAAATATTTATTCAGTTTCTCTTTCAGTGTGTGCTGTTTGACCTGCCGAAGGTTTCCAGTATTTTCTGTTTTTACTTCATATTTCCTGTAACTGCAGTTTTTTTTAATGTTCATTTATCCAAAAGATTAACCTCCAGCAGTACTTTACTGAGGTGTAAACATTAAAGCTTACTGGCTAGGCTTTTCTAATTATGAACTTCCTAACGTATAGATAAAGTTACTGAGCAGATTTTTGAAAAAATGAATTTCCATGAGTGATAAGCAAGCAATTTATTAACTACTATAACAGAAAGATAAGCAAAGGTTAACTCCGCCAAAAAAAATAACATTGCGATCTTAGTTGATTTGGAACAAATAATGCTGATCTTTGAATGCTTTACTCTATAGTTCATGAATAAACACATTGGGCAAACATACTGCTATCTATTACACACAAACATTATGCCTCAGCTCAGAAATCCAGCTGCACCAGCTTGAGATATTTCTCACACCAGCCACTCTTGCACAGCTTCTAAGTGAGATTATTAATTGTACTAGTTTACATGGCTCTTGTGCATTGCCTATGAATGCTGTATTGAATGGTGTGGCATAGTAATGTAGCAGTTAATGCTGCTGCTGCTGCTGCATTGGTCCAGCGACCTGGGTTTAATCTGATCCTGTGCAGGTTTTGCCTGTGTTCCCGCCCGTTTCATGCCGACAGATGGCACAATGGGCTAAGTGTTCGGCTGGCAACTGGAAGGTAGCTGGTTCGAATCCCGCTTGGAGTGCATACTGTTGTTGTGTCCTTGGGCAAGACACTTCACCCACCTTTGCCTGTGTATGTCCTTGGGCAAGACCCTTCACCCACCTTTGCCTGTGTGTGTGAATGTAATTATGTGAAGCACTTTGGGGTCAATGCAAGTTGACTAAAAATGTGCTATATAAATAAAGACATTTTAATTTTAATTTTAATTTATATCCCAAAGACATGCAGGTGTTAATTAGTTGTTGCAAGTTACCCTAAAATCAAGAGTGGATGCAATGTCCAAGAGTTAAAAAAATAGCCCCGAGTACCTACAAATGGCTATTACCGTAATTCTCCGAGTTCAAATCGAGAGGAAAACTCGGGAGATTTCGTGAGTAACTCGGGAAAGTGGGACAGGGTCTTAAGACTATGTCTATAAAAGGCAAGTAGTGAAATTCTAAGGGACAGGTTTTCTTAGCGATTGGGTCAATGTAGGACAGATCTTCAGAGATATGCTCCTGGTGATAAATGTATTTCTGACTTTCCCTTCCTGAAGTCAACAATCAGCTCCTTGGTCTTGCTAAGATTGAGAACAAGATTATCGTTCTGGCATCACTCAATCAGCTGAACAAGTAAGCAAATTTGAAAATGAATGCATTGCTCAACTGAAAATCTAAGAAGCACATGTATAACAGATACGAATGGGAATTAGGAGAAACACAGCAGCATGTTGATTGACTAAGTTTACAGCAACTTGCAGGAGATTAACAGGAACAGAAAGAAAATAAATTGTTGCAGTTTGTACATTGGTTGCAACCAAGTTGCTCCCACTATGACCAGTGATCAAATAAGCTACGGTGGAAGTTTATTGTTCACAGTGTTTTGGTTCATTCGGATAAAAGTACACATTACTACTTAAGGAACCCGACTATTCAATTTACGTATGGAATGTACAACAACAGCAGAGGAAAGGGGCCCTCGGCCCACAACATTTATGCACAACATGATGCTAATCCCCCTATTCTATGCACTTCCATGCACCAAGCTATAAACCCCAAACACGACTATTGTATCTTTCTTGCAAAGGGGTGACCAAAACTGCACAATATTCCAAATATGGCCTAATCAAAGTCCAAGAGAGCTGCATCATGAGTTGTTGAGTCTTATACTCAATGCCCCTAGAAATGAAGGCAAGCTTACCATACGCCTTCGTGATCATCCAATCTACTTGTCCGGCCACCTTTAGTGAGCTATGAACTTGGCCTCCAAGATCTCTGCTCATCAATACTGTTAAGTATCTTGCTGCGAACTGTATACTTTCCCTTTACATTTATCCTCCCCAAATGCAACCCCTTACACTTGCTTGGGTGAAACTCCAGCTGCAGTTTTAATACCCACTTCTGCAGCTGATCTACATCCCGTTGTATCTTCTGGCAGCCTTCTTCACTATCTACATCTCCTCCAAATTTGGTGTTGTCAGCAAACTTATTTACCAACTACATTTACGTCCAGGTCATTTATATAATCATATATACAAACAGCAGAGGTCCCAGAATAGATCCCTGCAGAACTCCACTGGTCACAGATCTCCAGCCAGTTCTGAATCCATACGACCAAGTCATCATGAATCCCGTGCATCTTATGGATCAGTTTACCATGAAGAACCTTCTTCCCAACAACCATCGGGCTATTAAGCACTGCAACCTCCAACTAAGCTCCATACTACATAGACCTGGGGCATTTTTATTGATTTTGTCTGCTATTATGGGTTTTTTTTTAAATATACTGAATTTTTAAATTGTTTATTAGTGTTTACAGGCTATTATGTTTACATATCTGTTGTGCCGCTGCAAGTAAGAATTTCATTGTTCCACTTTGGGAAATTTAACAATAAAATACTCTTGATCCTTGACTTATCTCTTAGACAAACCAGAAGCCTTACTACAATCTCTGTATATAACATCCACAGCCCTACCTTCATCAATCTCCTTCGTCTCCTCATATACATAGTGATAGGAATTCATGATTCTTCACATTCTGCAGTAGAGATAATAGATTTTAAACCGTACTTAAAATGTACCTGGTCTCTCTAGGATTTGCTTTGGACTTTAGGATAGAGTTTCAACTTGGTGCTAAGGATATGTCGGCCTTTGTGGGTCAGCCATTATTTAACCATATCCTTCTTACTTCCATTGATTTGATTTCAATTAAATTCAGAGCATTCACACTGCAGATTCTGGTTGCTCTATTAGAGGATGTTGAGGCTTTGGAGGCGGTACAGATGTTGTTCACCAGGATGTTGCCTGGATTAGAAAGAATCAGCTAAAAACAGAGTTTGGCCAAACTTGGATATTTTCTCTGGAGCATCGATGCCTGAGGGGCAACCTGATAAAAAATATTAAATCATCAGAAGCATAACTAGGGTAGATATAAGACTCTTATCTCAAGGTGGAGATATCGAACACCAGTGGACATGGCTTTAAAGTGAACAGAGAAAGTTTAAAGGAGATGCGAGGCAAGTTTTTTTCATAAGGGTAGGTGCCTGGAAAACACTGCAGGGGAGGTGGTGGAAGCAGTATAATATCAATATTTAAGCAGCATTTAAGCAGGCACATGAACAGACAGGGAACAGAGATATACAGTTTGCAGGCAGATGGGATCAGTATAAATTGGCATGATGATCGGCACAGACATTGTGGATCTAAAGGCCTGTTCATAGTCACACAGCTTGGAAAAAGTTCCTTCGGCCCAACTTGCCCACACCGACCAACTTGCCCCATCTACACAAGTCTCATGTACCCACGCCTGCCTCATATACCATTAATCCCATCCTATATATGTACCTGTCCAAATGTTTCTTAAACATTGTGATAGTACCTGCCTCAACTACCTCCTCCACCAGCTCATTCCATATACCCACCACACTTTGTGTAAAAAAGTTACCCCTCAAGTTCCTATTCAATCTATCCCCCTCACCTTAAACCTATGTCCTCTGGTTCTCAATTTCCCTACTCTGGTCAAAATACTCTGCCTGTACAATTCTATGTTCTATTTCTACAGTGGCCTACCACCCTTCAATATTGTTTTAGTTGTATGGCATGCTGCAAATGTTTCCAATATTTCTTGAATCCAAGCAAAACAGATCAACTTTAACAACTTATGGTCATCTTCAAGTGCCTTACCATTAAATGAAATACTCTTTGAAACTTTTTTGTATTGCAGAAAACACAACAACCATTCTCTACAGGGCAAATTGGTCACAAAATTGCAATGATATAATAGCCATATCAAGATACCACTGAGCACTCTCCTTCCTTCAAATAGTGCCATAGGAACTATCATGGAAGTCTATTATGAAAGTAAGGTTGAGCAGGCTGGGTCTCTATTCCCTGCAGCGCAAGAAGCTGAGGGGCAATCTTTTAGAGATGCATAAAATCATGAGAAGAATAGACCTGGTGGACGCACAAGGTCTCTTGGACAGAGTGGGGGGATCAAGAACCATAGGTTGAAGGTGAGGGGGAAAGGATTTAATATGAATCTGAGAGGAAACTATTTCACGCAAAGGATGCTACGTGGGTGTATGGAATGAGCTGCCGGTGGAGGTAGTTGAGGCAGGGACTACCATAGCATTCAAGAACCAATTAGACAGGTACATGGATAGGACAGGTTTAGAGGGATATGGGCCAAATGCAGCCAAGAGGGTCTAGTGTAGATGGGACATGCTGGTTGATGTGGGCAAGTTGGGCCGAAGGGCCTGTTTACACACTCTATGACTCTCTGAAAATCCAGGTGACTATTTCCTTTAACATTTTATTGAAAAGATTGCAACTCCATCACTGCAGTACCACTGCACTGCATTGAATAGATTGCAACTCCATCACTGCAGTACCACTGCACTCAAATTGTGAACAGGCCTTTTGAATCAACAACTTCTCACTCAGAAGTCAGGATCACCACCTACTACTGACTCTGAAGAAAATGTAACAAGGAAATGCAAAGATATTCTAAAGCACTTTACAATCAAAAGATCAATTTTTCTACCCTTGTTGTGAGCTCAATTTGTAAGCCTTGCAGATCAACAGTCCTAAACAGACTATATATGGAAAGCTATTTTCGAAAAGAGAACCCGCAATTTAGATAGTTATGTTATTTACGAAGAACAAAATAAACACTATTAAAACCTGTCGTCTCCTCATTGTGAAATTACAGTGGTTAACACCGCACATTTCAAAAAGAGAAAATAAAATTTGACCATGCTAAGTTTCTTTTAGGAATATCTCTTGCAAACATTCTGGAAATAGTAAAAGAAAACCTGTATTTTGTTTAGAATTATTCCATTACTTTTACTTTAAGAATCATTGATCCATGACATATTAATGTGGAAAATATAAAAATAACGGCATGCAGCAGCCAAAATATAGTCAAATGTGGTCCATGGCAAAAAAGACAAAAATTATAAAATCTTACGCATTAATTTTTAGTAGAAATCAAAAATGTGATCTTTAAAAAATTGGTAAAATCCACGAGTTTATGTAGATATGCAATCATTGGGATTTTCATCTTTATTTTAGTCATTGCATTAAGACTACAATATAGGGAATTTGTTTAATGGACGTTCTTGTAGTTATAGAGCCCCAGCCAACCTTCGGTTTCTTACAGGTAGACACAAAATGCTGGAGCAACTCGGCGGGCCAGGTAGCATCTCTGGAGAAAAGGAATGGGCGACGTTTCCGGTCGAGACCCTTCTTCGGACTTCTGTTTCTTACACTTGCTTTACAGCTTTGGTACAGGGAAAAAAAACCTTGTTCAGTCTGAAATAGCAGCTAACAAAGTTCTTTCATTATGAATGATACAAAAAGATATCCATTATGATTATCAGTATGAACCCCCTTGACTGCATCAGAATACAATATGCAGACCAAACTATTTGAAAACACATATTTTATTACCGCTGTTAAGGCAGTCTGCACCTGAAGACAAATGCTAGAGATTAGAGAGCCATTTACATCACAAGAAAGTAAATTAAGTGGGTGCTTTTAATCCTCTGTGGAAATTGGTAAGACGGTTTGTAGCATCCTTAACAAGGCTGGGCTCCATTCGCCTCTGGTCTGAAATAATATCTCACTGGAGGACCTGGTAAGTCTTCATCACCATCAGATTCGGCAGCAAATGATACAGTCAAGTCTACATACTTTCTGTCCACTGTTGGTTTCACGAGCTTCTGCATCCTGCAGTGGAAATATATGTACATGATGGTTAGCATGGATTTATCTACGGATTCTTTCCCATTCCTGCCCTTCTCAAACTCAGCCAGAAGCAAGGGCGGATGTCAGTGCAAAAAGTGTTTCATAGATGCACCATTCCATCTGTTAAGACTGGAAAATGCACTGCTCTTTTACAAATGATACCACGGATCATAAAAACACATGAGAGAAGGACAAATGGAGACATGGTTTGACACTTTATCAGAAATAGTGAAACATAAGCAGAAGCATATTTGACCTGAAATATTTATTCAGTTTCTCTTTCAGTGTGTGCTGTTTGACCTGCCGAAGGTTTCCAGTATTTTCTGTTTTTACTTCATATTTCCTGTAACTGCAGTTTTTTTTAATGTTCATTTATCCAAAAGATTAACCTCCAGCAGTACTTTACTGAGGTGTAAACATTAAAGCTTACTGGCTAGGCTTTTCTAATTATGAACTTCCTAACGTATAGATAAAGTTACTGAGCAGATTTTTGAAAAAATGAATTTCCATGAGTGATAAGCAAGCAATTTATTAACTACTATAACAGAAAGATAAGCAAAGGTTAACTCCGCCAAAAAAAATAACATTGCGATCTTAGTTGATTTGGAACAAATAATGCTGATCTTTGAATGCTTTACTCTATAGTTCATGAATAAACACATTGGGCAAACATACTGCTATCTATTACACACAAACATTATGCCTCAGCTCAGAAATCCAGCTGCACCAGCTTGAGATATTTCTCACACCAGCCACTCTTGCACAGCTTCTAAGTGAGATTATTAATTGTACTAGTTTACATGGCTCTTGTGCATTGCCTATGAATGCTGTATTGAATGGTGTGGCATAGTAATGTAGCAGTTAATGCTGCTGCTGCTGCTGCATTGGTCCAGCGACCTGGGTTTAATCTGATCCTGTGCAGGTTTTGCCTGTGTTCCCGCCCGTTTCATGCCGACAGATGGCACAATGGGCTAAGTGTTCGGCTGGCAACTGGAAGGTAGCTGGTTCGAATCCCGCTTGGAGTGCATACTGTTGTTGTGTCCTTGGGCAAGACACTTCACCCACCTTTGCCTGTGTATGTCCTTGGGCAAGACCCTTCACCCACCTTTGCCTGTGTGTGTGAATGTAATTATGTGAAGCACTTTGGGGTCAATGCAAGTTGACTAAAAATGTGCTATATAAATAAAGACATTTTAATTTTAATTTTAATTTATATCCCAAAGACATGCAGGTGTTAATTAGTTGTTGCAAGTTACCCTAAAATCAAGAGTGGATGCAATGGTCCTTATGACAAAGGTGGAGGAAAGTTACATCCCATGTGGGTAGATATCAAACCACGATTCTGAATAGATAGCTTAGGTTGACCTGCGGGTGGCCAATCCAACCCAGGCTTTCAAACAATGGCAGCCTAGAGTCTAATGCACAGAAACATTCAAGGGCAACACGGTGGCGCAGCGGTAGAGTTGCTGCCGTACAGCACCAGTGACCCGGGTTCGATCCTGACAATAGGTGCTTATCTGTACGGAGTTTCTACATTCTCCCCGTGACCTGCGTGGGTTTTCTCTGGTATCTCCGATTTCCTCCCACACTCCAAAAATGTACAGGTTTGTAGGTTAATTGGCTTGGTATAATTGTAAATTGTCCCTAGTGTGTGTAGGATAGCATTAGTGTGTCTTGTCGGATCGCTGGTCGGCGTGGACTCGGTGGGCCGAAGGGCCTGTTTGTGTGCTATATCTCTAAAACTAAACTAAACTATCAATTATTTACTGGGCAACAGTCCATTACCTTTTGGGAGTTACTTACGTTAACTTCAGTCGTTTCACATGCCCTGGCATGACAGGCACATACAACATCTTCACTCCATGTACCACCATTGTTGGCTCAACTTTATAAGTTTCCTGCAGTGTAAAAGAACATACTTCATTATATTAGAGTCATGGAAACATGCCCTTCGGCCCAACTTGCCTACACCAACCAACACTAGTCGCACATGCCTGCGTCTGGTCCATATCCTTCTAAACCTGTCCTACCCATGTAGGTTTAATTGTTTCTTAAATGTTGCAACAGTCCCTGCCTCAACTACCTGTTAGTCAGATACCTGTATTGCATGCTGTTATCTGAGACAAACAAATTAATCCAGATAAATAACATCTTTAGGCGTAGGCACCCTCGCTTTAGAAGATTGTGGGTTCCAATCCAACTCTGTAGATTTGAACGCAGGAGGAGTTAGGTAAAATATGAATTGAAATAAAAGGCCAAAGTGATGTATTCCAAAAATGAAACAGACACAAGCCATGTAATTGGAGAGTAATGTGGATGCATGTTACAGTTTTTGCCCATTGCTTGAACACTATAGACCCATGCTTAGACCAAAGTAACACAACTTGAAGTTTTTGTTACTATACCTTAAACACATGTAACCATACCTTAAACAAAAGCGCTGCTTTGCACTTTAGTTGCAATTCTGCAACACACTTGCTCCTGCACACTACACACTATTTCATACACAAGACACTTCGTTCAAAAATGAAATCTCAGGGTACCATTGGGAAGACACAGCTATTCAAAATACAAAACACATCGGGTAATTGAAAACACTAAGATACACACCTGAAAATACTTACATACAACACTGAACACCAATCAGCCAGCTACAAAAAGGCCTCAGTTTAGCCATTTTGAAAACTTTGCAAGCATGGATGCAGGGAGAGCAAGAGGCAGAGGTAGAGGAAGAGGAAGAGGAGGACCTGGTCGAAGAGGCCATGCACGGACCATTATTTCCGATGACATAAGAGCAACTTTGGTGGACCATGTCATAAACCATGGCCTGACTATGAGGGAAGCTGGGCAGAGAGTCCACCCTAATCTAAGCCGTTGCACAGTTTCATCCATAATAAGGACATTCCGACTGGAAAACAGGTATGTCTTCAACTCTCTACTTTCTACTCTACTCAGATGGTATCTAGAGTATTTACAGTACTGTACCATATCACATTACCGTATCACTTGTATTGCAGGGTGGCTAATGCTCCTTTTGGAACGAAAGTGGTAGTTTTGTGAAACATACCGTGATTACGTATATTGAGATGTTTCAGTACAGTGTATGGTATATACAGTAAAGTACAGTATATACAGTACTGTAAAAAAGAAGCAAACCAATAACAATTTGTGGTTGCATTTTGCTATAGAATGACTAGAAGACCTTCTGGGGGTGGATGCCAACGCCTGTTCACCCAACAGCAGGAACTTGCCATTGTGGACCTAGTCAGAGCAAACAATGCAATCCGTCTCCAGCAGCTACGGCAACAAATACTTGCAGATAGGCAAGTGTTCAACAACATAAACCGAGTAAGCATTACCACTATAAGACGCATCTTGGTAAAGCACAAAATGACCATGAAGCAACTGTACAGGGTCCCATTTGAGAGGAACAGTGTCAGGGTCAAAGGACTTCGACGTGAATATGTACAGGTAAGTGTTACAGTCCTTTACATTTACAATACAGTATTGGTGTAATCCAGTAACAGCTGAATATGTACCATTGTATCAGTACCACATAGCCATCCACAATATGTATTTTTTGTTACAGAGAATCTTGGCCATGGATGGAGCTGCACAGCCTCATGAATTTATTTACATTGATGAGGCTGGATTCAACCTTAGCAAAACAAGACGACGGGGTCGTAATATAATTGGCCAAAGGGCAATTGTGCACGGCCCGGGGCAGCGCAGGGGAAACATCTCATTGTGTGCCGCCATAAGCCTTCGAGGGCTTCTGTACCATCATGCAAAACTAGGTCCATACAATACACAACATATCATCACATTTCTAGATGCTCTTCATAATATAGCTGTACAGGACAGACCAGAGCAGCCCAGGTTTGTTGTTGTCTAGGATAATGTCAGTTTCCATCGGGCTGCTCTGGTCCGGACCTGGTTCACCAACCATAATCAATTTGAAGTGGTATACTTGCCCCCTTACTCGCCATTTCTAAACCCTATAGAAGAATTCTTTTCGGCTTGGAGATGACGTGTATATGACCGCCAACCACATGCCCGCATGCCTCTTCTGCAGGCAATGGAACAGGCCTGCGGAGACATTGAGGTGAGGTCAATCCATGGATGGATTCGGCACACAAGGGGATTTTTCCCCGATGCCTAGCGGGAGAAGACATTGCTTGCGATGTGGATGAGATCCTGTGGCCAGACCCCAACAGACGGCAGGATCCATAAGCCCACCTACAAACGATTGCTGTGTTTTTCTGTGTTTACAGTATAGTGTATTTTTGGTTTTATTTTTGTTTTATTTTTGCTTTAACTGAATTTACAGTACTGTGAAGTACAGTACTGCAATGTACTGTATTGAGTATTTGATTTTTTGGTTGTTGTGAAAACGTGCCTTCTGTGGAACTGAATAAAAACAGTGAAAATTAAAGACTGCAGTGTTTTATATAAAGTAGACTAGTGTGTTGCTGCTGATCTGAAAGTGTATTCATATGATGCAAGTGTGTATCATTTGGTCATCAGAGTGACGTTTTGACAAAGGATTGTTAGGTTTTCATAGCAGAGTTTAGGTTTCGATAGCAGAGTTTCAATTTGACATGGATGTGAATGGTTTATTTCCCAGTGTTGTGTCTTATTTGCTTGTGTGTAGAATTTTGACACAATGAGCGAAGTTTTGCAAAACGTGTTCAAGCAACGGGCAAAAACTGTAATAGCAGTAGAAAAACTGTTGGAAAGCATAACGTTACCCGGCTGGTTTAATCAGACCTTTGAAGTAGTTACTGGGTGTAAAGGTAAAAGTACATGAAGCGAACATGTTATGTCTGGACTTTCAGAAAGCATGAAATATTAGTGCAGCTTAATGCTCAAGACAAAGTTGTACAACAGTGGGTGCTGAATACAAAAAGATGGTGGTGTTGAGAAATTGGCATCCAACATTAATCAGATCACAGGTACAGCTTAGTGTGTGGTTACATTGTAACAAAAGAACTGTGGTGAAGGAAATCAAACCATAAATGATGAAATGCAGCATAACATCCATGGATTCGCAGATCTACTATAAACAGAAACCCACATGATACGGCAAGTTTTTGTTTGCACGATATGGAATGCTAACTCTCACCACAGAAGACATTTGGACATAAATGCACATGGGTTGGTTCGTTAGTTTGCAGACAACATCAAAATTGCTGCAGTTGCAAGCTGTGGGGAAGGCTGTCAAACTTGATGGAGTGATAAAGAAGGCATATGTTATGCTCGCCTTCATTGGTCGGGACACTGAGTATAAGAGTCAGGAAGCCATGATACAGCTTTATAGGACTTTGGTCAAGCCTCATTTGGAGTATTGCTGGCAGTTCTGATCGCCTCATTACAGGAAGAAATTGTAGTATTTGGAGAGAGTGCAGATAAATTTTACCAAAAGGTTGCCTGTAACAGGAAGTGGGATAGACTTGGATTGTTTTCCCTGGAATGCCGGAGGTTGAGGAGAGACCTGATAGAAGTAAATAAAATTATGAGGCATAAGTAGGGTAGACAGTCAGAATCTTTCCCAGTGTTTAAGGGGCTTTTTATATCGGCACATGGATATGAAGGGAATGGAGGGATATGGATTATGTGCAGGCAGATAAGATTATTGCATCTTGGCATCATGTTCAACAGACTGTCGGCCACAGAGTCTGTTCCTCCGCTGCTCTAGGTATATTCTATGAGACAGGAGAGACTGCAGATGCTGGAATCTGGATCAAAAAACAAACTGCTAGAGGGATATGGATCATGTGCAGGCAGATAAGATTAGTGCATCTTGGCGTCGTGTTCAGCACAGACAATGTGGACTGTAGGGCCTGTTTCTTTGCTGACTTTTTCTGTGTTCTACGTATAGTCTATGAGACACGAGAGACTGCAGATGCTGGTATCAGGATCTCAAAAAAGCAAACTGTTGGAGGAACTCAGAGGGACAATGAGCAAGTGGGGGGGCGTCAGAGAAATAGTTGATATGTGGGTCAAGTCCCTGTATCAAGCCCTGTGTGAAACACTCATTGTCTCCGTTTCCACAGATGCTCCTTCTTCGCCAGTAGTTTTTATTTCCACACATGAAATGGAACCCAAGGAAGACTCAAGAAGCTGTGAGCAAGTGCATGGCATTGCATTTTTTGGAAGTGGGCAATAGTAAAATCATAGTGACACAGCACAGAAACATGCCCTTTGGCCCAACTAGTCCGAGCCAATCAAGATGCTCCATTTAAGCAAATACCATTTGCCTGTATTTGCCCCATATCACTCCGAAACTTCCCTATTCATGTACCTGCCCAAAAGTATTTTAAATCTTGTTATTGTACTTTCCTGAACTACTTCCTCAGGCAACATTCTATATGCCCACCACCCTCTGTATGAATCACTTTCCCCGCAGTTTCTTTCTAATGACAAAAGTAATTTCAGATGTTTTTCCAGGATTTATTGAGTTCCATTGCATTGAACAGCATCAAAACCTTTCATACATTCCCTGCACAATACAAACATGGAAGGACTGCAAAAACAGGCTGCAGCAAATCTTTATAAGCTTTGAATGCAGTTCTAGAATGCAATTGGGAATCTGCCAACAAGCTAGAGATGGCAGCCCAGTGGTGCAATGGTAAAGTTGCTTCCTTATAGAGACAGAGACCCGGGTTCGATCCCAACTACGGGTGCTGTCTGTACGGAGTTTGTACGTTCTCCCGTGGGCTTTCGCCGAGATCGCCCGTTTCCTCCCACGCTCCAAAGATGTACTGGTTTGTAGCCTTGGTATAATGGTAAAAATTGTCCCTAGCGTTTGTAGGATAGTGTTAGTGTGCGGGAATTGCTGGTCTGCGTGGACTCGGTGGGCCAACGGGCCTGTTTCCACGCAGAAAACAAAGATGTCGCTTAGACTGGAGGGCTTGTGTTTGAAGGACAGATTGAATAGGCTGCGACTATTTTCCTTGGAATGAAAGAGGCTGAGGCAACTTTTACAGTAAAGTTATCAAACGATAAGATAACCACAGTCCTTTTTTTTCCCAGGGCATGAGGACACAGATTTAAAGAGAACCTGAGAGGCAAGTTTTACACATAGAGTGGTGGATACATGAAATGAGCTCCAAAGGAGGTGGCAGAGGCTGGGACAATTACAACGTTTAAAAGACAGGTACACATCGAGGATCTGAGCCAATGTGGGCAAACAGAGGCATGGATGAATTGGGTCAATGAGCTGGTTTCTGTGTTGTGTACCTCTAGAAGTGTAAATACTGGTTAGGTCTCACCTGGTGTGCAGTGCCCACTTAAGACAGCACACTTTAGGAATGATATCAAAGGCGTGAAGTAAATGTAATGAACAGACTCTTGCCAAGATCCTGCAAGACAGGCTGGTCTGGAAGGTTAGATCACATGGAATCCACAGTGAGCTAGCCAATTGGATTCAATATTGGCTTGAAGGAGTCCAAGATTAATTGTGGAGGGGGATTTTTCTATATGTTGGCCTGTAACCTGTGGTGTGCCACAGGGGTTGATGCTGTGTCCACTGTTTTGTGTTACCTTAATGATTTGAATGAGAATGTAGTTAGCATTGTTAGTAAATTTGCTGATAGCCCCAAAATTTGTGATATGGTGGACAGTGAAGAAGGATAGCTGTTTACATTAGGATCTAGGGAGGTCGGCCAAGGAAAGGCAAATGGAATTCAACTCTGACAAAAATTAGATGTTGCACTTTGTTCTGTCAAACCAGGACAGGATTTACACAGTAAATAGCAAAGCCCCGGAGCATGTGGTGGAACAGAGAGAACTGGGAATACAGATGCACAATTGCCAGAAAGTTGCCAGTCAGGGAACAGGATGGTGAAGGTGGCCTTTAGTATGCCTGCTTTCATTGGGAAGGGTGTTTTGTACAAAAGGTAGGACATCTTGATGTAGCTGTACAAGTTGTTGGTGAGACCACACCTGAAGTACTGGGTGCAGTTCTGACCTTCCTGCTAGTTTCAAAATCATCAGGTGTCTTTAGTTTAGTTTAGAGATACAACATGGAAATAGGCCCTTTGGTCTACCGAGTCCGCACTGACTAGCGATTGTTTCTGCACGGAGTTTGTACGTTCTCCCCTGTTGATATGAGGGAAATGTGCCTGATGCAATTCTAGAGAAAGTTCTATAGATATGAGGAGGGCAATAATTTACTTCTGCCATAACAAGTTAGTATGATTTGTAAATGCATTTTGGTGGAAGCAGATTTTGCAAGTTCCAAAGATGAACTGGATTTGTAGTCAAAAATGACAATTTTTCAGAACGATGGAGAAAAAATAAGAAAGAAGAGCTTATGGCTTTTAATTCAATATTAATCACTGGAGCGTGGTTCAGTCTGTGATTAACCAAAGATTTGGTCCCAAGTACTGTGATTTTCCGAGTGTTTTACAGCTATCAAGCATTTCCAGAATGATGCTTGATAACAGCCATAAGAACATGTATGACAGATGCCACACATCTTCCACTGGGCCCCATGCTGAAGCCAGGTAAAGAGTCCATGGAGTAACATCCTCACTTCTGCATTTTTTTGAAGTTGGAACTGCTTCATAAAACATGTAATGATAAGTGTGCCTTTAAATTAAACCTTAACATAATGTGGAAATTTACAAACAAGTTCAATAAAGTTACTTACTTTCACAGCATCTATGAAATTTAATAGCGTAAAGTCTGCTGCTCCATAAATTGTCCATCGATCCCAGATTGTGAATGAAATGTCATTCCTATTTCCACAGAAAAAAGGATCAGATATTAGGATAGTTGCTTTTATTCAGCTGTATTTAGAAAGCAACATGCTCAAATCCATTGGTTTACTGTAATAAGTGTATAGAACAATACAGCACAGGAACGGGTCCTTTGGCGAACAATGTCTGCGCCAAATATGATGTCAAGTTAAACTAATCTCCTCTGCCTACTGTGATCCATATCCTTCCATTCCCTGCCTATCCATGTGCCTATCGAAAAGCTTCTTGAATGCCATTATCGTGTCTGGCTCCACCACCAGTCGGTTCCAAGCACCTACCACTTGATCTGTGCAAAAAAAATCTTCCCGCACATCTCCTTTAAACTTTGCCACTCTCATCTTAAAGCTATGCCCTCTAGTCTTTGATATTTACACCCTGAAAATAAGGTTCTGACTGCCTACCCAATAGGTTCATTGTTTATAAGTTTATATACATCGGTCAGGTAAAAGTAATTTTTGGAAATGTTTCAGAGTCCCTGACAGTCATACAGTGTGGAAACAGGCCCTTCGACCCACACGTTTGAAGATGTTACAAAGTGTATCGATGAGGGCAGACCAGTTGATGTGATGGTGATATACGTGGATTTTAGTATAGCCTTTGAAAATTTTCCAATTGGGAGAAAGGCTGAAAAGGTGAGGACCCAGGGATCTAGGGCAAATTGGTAAACTGGATCCAAAATGTACTTGGCAATAGGGGACTGATGTGATAGAAACATAGAAACATAGAAATTAGGTGCAGGAGTAGGCCATTCGGCCCTTCGAGCCTGCACCGCCATTCAATATGATCATGGCTGATCATCCAACTCAGTATCCCGTACCTGCCTTCTCTCCATACCCTCTGATCCCTTTAGCCACAAGGGCCACACCTAACTCCCTCTTAAATATAGCCAATGAACTGGCCTCAACTACCCTCTGTGGCAGAGAGTTCCAGAGATTCACCACTCTCTGTGTGAAAAAAGTTTTCTCATCTCGGTTTTAAAGGATTTCCCCCTTATCCTTAAGCTGTGACCCCTTGTCCTGGACTTTCCCAACATCGGGAACAATCTTCCTGCATCTAGCCTGTCCAACCCCTTATGAATTTTATAAGTTTCTATAAGATCCCCTCTCAATCTCCTAAATTCTAGAGAGTATAAACCAAGTCTATCCAGTCTTTCTTCATAAGACAGTCCTGACATCCCAGGAATCAGTCTGGTGAACCTTCTCTGCACTCCCTCTATGGCAATAATGTCCTTCCTCAGATTTGGAGACCAAAACTGTACGCAATACTCCAGGTGTGGTCTCACCAAGACCCTGTACAACTGCAGTAGAACCTCCCTGCTCCTATACTCAAATCCCTTTGCTATGAAAGCCAACATACCATTCGCTTTCTTCACTGCCTGCTGCACCTGCATGCCTAATTTCAATGACTGGTGTACCATGACACACAGGTCTCGCTGCATCTCCCCTTTTCCTAATCGGCCACCATTTAGATAATACTCTGCTTTCCTGTTTTTGCCACCAAAATGGATAACCTCACATTTATCCACATTATACTGCATCTACCAAACATTTGCCCACTCACCCAGCCTATCCAAGTCACCTTGCAGTCTCCTAGCATCCTCCTCACAGCTAACACTGCCCCCCAGCTTAGTGTCATCCGCAAACTTGGAGATATTGCCTTCAATTCCCTCATCCAGATCATACATGGTACATGGTTGTCCTTGCTATTGGTTTCTTGTGCCTAATGGGTTCCAAAAGGACCTTAACTGGAGTATAATGTGTAGTTCTGGTCAGTGTACAATAGGAAGGATGTGATAATGCTGGAGGAGGCAAAGCAGACTCACTAGGATGTTGCCTGGGATGGAGTTATGAGGAGAAACTGCAGAAGATATGCCTGTTCTTCCTGGAGTGGAAGTCAAGAGAAAATGTTGAAAATGAAAATGAAAATGTTGAACCTAGCAGTAACCTCATATCAGATCAATCCAGAGGTCACAGATTTAGGTGAAGGGAGAAAAGAGGGGGTTTACTTCACAGAGGATGGCAAGCACCCGGCTGAGAAAATACTTGTTACTTCCACCATTTAAGAAGTGCGCAAGTGAGCACTTGAATTGCCTTGGCAGAGAAAGATACGGACCCAATACTGGGAGCTGGGAGATGGCAGAACTACAGAAGGGTGCCAAATGGCCTGTTCCATGCCATACGATTTTACGATTCTGTAACACTAATACCAGTCTGAATTTAAATTCCTGTTAGATATCCATTTTCATGTAATCTCACCTGAAATTTGGGGCTGTAAACTCAGAGAAAGATGCAAGAGTTTGAAAGTCATGTGTAAAATGAGTGAATAGAGATTATTCATTTTGGCAGGAAGACTGGATTCATTTTAATTGAGTGCTAACTGGAATAAGTGGGACACTGAGGAGTGTCCCGGGGAACTCCGTGGGCCCGATCCACCCGCCTGACAACTGCGCCGCCGACGACAACCGAAGAGCGCCCCGGCAGGCCCGACTCGCCCCACACACCTCCCAGGTGACTGCGGTGAAGCCGGGTGGCGAGGCCTGTCTGGGCCGAAGGAGCCTCAGCGGTGGCAGCGATGGGAGACTTGGCAGCGGCAGCGGGAGACTCGGCAGCGGCAGCTGGTGCCTCAGCGGCAGTGGGGCCTCGCGGTTGATGAGCGTGAGGGAGGGAAGGGGAAGACAATGGGGATCCGGCGTGGGGGGGACCGCCGTGAAGAACAAGGCGGACTTGGCGTGGGGGTACCGCCGTGAGGGACAGTGGGAAAACAAAGGGGGGCCAAGCGTGGGAGAGGGGGGAGGGGGCACTGTACTTTAGAATCCTCTGTCCAGGGGATAAGTCTGTGTTAGTTTGTTTGTTCATTTGTTCCGATGAAGGCGCCGTGCAAACGGCAGCCAGCCAACAGTCACTCGTCCTTTTACTATTTGTTTTCACTTTTAATTTCACGTTTTTGTGTGCCTTGTGTGTTGTGACTGTCGGCACCAGACCAATTTCCCACTGGCAATGAATAAAGTTTTATCGTATCGTATTGTAAATTAATCGCACACAGAGTAAACAAATTTTGCAATGCATCTGTCCTACTATTCATTGATAATGATTTGTTTAATCTGAATATAAACCCCATAGGACTAACCTTTAGCTCCCATTGGCACGCAATTCATGGAGTGAATATTGTACCAAAAAAGTTGCTTCTGGCAGCTGGAAAATATTTCAGCTTTATATTCATTATTATTTACAAGATAAAATCCTATCACAGTTTGTATCAGGTGCAGGGTTCCTTTACCTTATTTGTGTCCTCTTTACAGCAGCTGGCTCAGTAAATACTATGATGGGAATAGCCAGATTAAAGAAACAATTTCTATATGCTTCAAATGGATGGCGTCCAACAAGTTTGATTAACTCGAGAGCAACCTGGGGAAAGGAGAAAAACAAATTGACCTTTTTTAAAATTCATACTTTCTTTGCAGGAAGGGAGAGAAAGAGGGGAAAGTGGGAGGGGGGAGAAGGAAAGATGCAGACAGACAGACACAATGGCTAAATCTATAGCACTAACTGGAGCAGACAGGCATTTCTGGGGCCATGAAATAGACTCATGATTGGTATATTGCCTTCTTGGTGCCAGAGTCAGAAATGTCTCAGAGTAGTTGCAGGACAGGCTGATCTAGAGGATGAGATTTATGTCATCAATAGAGATAAAGGCCAAAAGATGGATATGGTCCTGCAAAGTGGATTTAGTCGGTTGTTTAAAGAACAGGAGTTGAAGGATGTAATCTCTGAATTAGTCCCTTTTCCACAAGTTTTTCAGTAGAGAAATTGGAAGATATGTCAAACCGTAGCAAGGTTAAATGGGGTGAGGGAAGGAGGGGGAATGGAAGGAGGGAAGGTGCTCTGGTGTCCTCACACACTCCAAAGACATACAGGTTTGTAGGTCAATTGGCTTCAGTAAGTTGTAAAACTGTCCCTAGTATGTAGGGGTGAGCATTGGTTGGTGCGGCTTTGGTGGGCCAGAGGGCCTGTTTCCGCACTGTCTCTAAAGTCTAAAAGAAGGAAGAAAGAAGAGAGAGAGAGGAAGGGAGACAAAGTGGGCTTCCTCCCTCCGAGCTGTGTTCCCGTCGCAGGTACGAGAATGACTGAGCGACTGGGACAGAGCCAAGAGTACCAGCGCCACCATGTGGTCAACAGTGGACTGCAGGAAAGAACCCATAGACAACCATCGCTTGTGCCCGAGGCTAAGTCTGCATGGCCTGAGAAGCCAGAAGACCTCTGCATGACAACGAGGGCAGACACAGACACACAGACAGACACACACAGGCAAAGACTGGCCGCCAGGATAATCCAGCAACCGCCAGTGTCGCCTTGACAAGCCAAAAGTTGAGCTGCAAGGAAGAAACCTGTACCGTCAGCCACTCCTCTCGAGGCAAGAACGAACTGCAAAAGAAGCCTGAAATCGCCATGTCTCCTTCTTCGAAGATCAGGACTCAAGGGGGCTTCATTGAAACATAAAGCTTGAAAGGGTTCAGAAAAGATTTATGAGGATGTTGCCAGGACCAGAAGGTGTGAGTTATAGGGAGAGGTTGAGTAGGCTGGGTCTCTATTCCATGGAGCGTAGGAGGATGAGGGGAGATCTTATAGAGGTATACAAAATCATGAGAGGAATAGATCAGGTAGATGCACAGACTCTTTTACCCAAAGTAGGAAAATCGAGGACCAGAGGACATAGGTTCGAGGTGAAGGGGAACAGATTTAATAGGAATCCGAGAGGTAACTTTTTCCACACAGAGGGTGATGGGTGTATGGAACAAGCTGGAGTGGGAGATTGCAACCTTCACATGGTCCATCCTGTTTCAACTAATGCAATCAACCCAAGGTGCACAAACAAGATCAAATAGAAAAGTTGATTTACAACTTTAGGCTGTGCACGCCATATGCAAGAAGGAGCAAGCTGCCAGAGGAGGTAGTTGCGGCTGGGACTATCCCATCGTTTAAGAAACAGTTGGACAGGTACATGGATAGGACAGGTTTGGTGGGTTATGGACCAAGCACAGGCAAGTGGGACTAGGGTAGTTGGGACATTGTTGGCCGGTGTGGGCAGGTTGGGCCGAAGGGCCCGTTTTTGCACTGTATTAATCTATGACTATACAGAATAGAGAAAGGCTTGGATAAAGTGGATGTGGAGAAGATGTTTCCATTAGTGGGAGAGTCTAGGACTAGAAGTCATAGCCTTAGAATTAAAGGACGTTCTTCTAGGAAGGAGATGAGGAGAAATTTCTTTAGTCAGAGGGTGGTGAATCTGTTGAATCCTTTGCCACAGAAGGCTGAGGAGGCCATCAGTGGATATTTTTAAGGCAGATAGATAGATTCTTGATTAGTATGGGTGTTTGAGGTAATGGGCAGAAGGCAGGAGAATGGGGTTAAGAGGGATATATAGATCAGCCATCATTGAATGGCGTAGATGGGCCAAATGGCCTAATTCTACTCCTATCACATGAATTTATGACCTTATGACTAAGCTGCTGGGACAAGGCTGAGATTGCCAACGTCATCGCACATGCGCTCTAACGGCATGTGTGGTCACGTGTCCTGGAGACAGGGCACATGTGGTCCTGGAATTTCTTACCACCGTAAATAGAATAAACCATGTGAGTTCACCTTACAGCGAGTGTTGATGTGGTCACTGCCAAACCCGGCGACATCCCCCGACAGCACAGCGAGGTGTTGCATTTTGGGAAAACAAACCAGGTCAAGATCTTTACAGAGAATCATCTCTGGAGAAAAGGAATGGTGACGTTTTGGGTCGAGGCCCTTCTTCAGAAGACTGGTCTCAACCCGAAACGTCACCTATTCCTTCGCTCCATAGATGCTGCCTCACCCGCTGAGTTTCACCAGCATTTTTGTCTACCTTTGAGTATATAAGTTGGTACGTCATGTTACAGTTGTACAAGACATTGGTGAGGCCAAATTTGGGGGATTGTGTTCAGTTTTGGTCACCTTGCTGTAGGAAGGATGTCATTAAGCTGGAAGGGGTAAACAGCTGAATTATGAGGATGTTCCAGATCTTGAGGGCATGAGCTATAGAGAGACAGTGTGTAGGAAGGAACTGCAGATGCTGGTTTAAATCGAAGATAGACACAAAATGCTGGAGTAACTCAGCGGGACAGGCAGCATCTCAGGTGACATTTCGGGTCAAGCTATAGAGGGAGGCTGGGCAAACTAGGAGTTTAGGCGGATGAGGGGTGATCTTCTACAGGTGTATAAGATCATGAGGGGAATAGAACCCCTGATTTACTAAGCCTTTACCATTAGATTAGATTAGATTAGATTATTTAATGACCACACAGTCAAGCTGGTGGAATTCAGGTTCAGTACAGGATGTTACAAGGTAGGCTGATTCCCGTCAAACATAACATAAAACACAACATCATACAATATACAGTACATGCATGGGGAGGATATGTGCTGTTATCATAGTGTGTTCAGAATTCGGATTGCGTGTGGGTAAAAACTGTTTTTAAATCGAGATGTCTTGGCGGACAGTGAGCTGTAGCGCCTTCCTGATGGCAGCAGGTGGAAGATGTGGTGAGCTGGGTGGGCCTTGGATTAAGAACCTGTACCAAATTGAGTAATGAAGTTCTTACCAGCCCCGATACTGCAGCAGTTGCAGTTGCGATGGCAGGAATGATCCGTCCAGCTATCCTCTTTGTCTTTAACCTGTCTGCTGTATCAATGTTGTACATCTTTGCTCGTATGTTGGATGCTGCCGTTATAAAGTCAATATGTCCATTGATGTCGTTGTCTTTTTCAAAGGAGACTGGCATCATGTGGAGATGATCTAGCATACAAGGGCCAACAAATGTTCATCAGATTTATTTTTCTGTTCATAATGCTGAAATCTGAAAGCCTATTCCCTTCCCAAAACGTCTCCCAATGAATTTGCCTCTCCGAGGAACTGACATCCTGGGGACCACTTCAATATCATTGTTATCTTAACCAACTGATCATTTATCTTGTATAAGACAGGACAGCTGCCAATGTGGACATCACCCTATCCTCATCTTCGTCTCACATAATTGGGGTGTCATTAATGGAATGACCAAATACAGAAAATCACAAGCACTCATAACAAAAAGGAAACTGTTCCCTCCAACCCAACCTCTGGCTCTTTACTAGAGCAATGCTGAGAGCAGTCAAACTGCCTTCCTTACTCGCAAACCCCTGTCCCTGTAGTTCAGTTCAGTTCATTTTTTTTTGGTCATATGTAGGTTAACACAGGGTCAACGGTACAATGAAATGTGTTTGACAAGACAACGGGTCACCTCAGCAATGATATTACAAGGATACAATTAAGGTAAAAAATATAAGATAAGTGACATTGGTAGGTAAAAGACAATAATAATATAAAACAAATAAATAAATAATAGATCCGCCTTCTCTGCCTCAACAGCAAACCTCATGCCCATGACTGGCATTGTTTCTCTGGCAGAATTGGATTACCACGCACAACTGAATGACAAATATGACGAAGGGGTTAGGTCTAAAATAATTGCTTAACGCAATTCAAAACATGACCACATTAGTATGCAGGCTAGGTACTCAATTTTAATAATTCCATGTGTGGGAACATCTAGTCCCTGTCAAGGAATATTCAAGAGTGGCAAGCTTTGAAAGCTGGGACAGTTTATTTTGGAAAAACAGGAGACTTTAAGAAGACAAGGTTATAATTGCACTATGCAGCTCGGAACCAGGCCCTTCTCCTTACTTTGTCCATGCCAACCAATTTGGCATACTTGACCAGTCCCATTTGCCTGCATTTGGCCCAAATCCCTCCAAATCCTTCTTATTGATATCTGTCCAAATGTCTTTTAGAAGGTGCTAAAATTAGTATTTGCTTCTAGTTTTGTCTGGGACCTCAGTCCAGATACAGACGACCCTCCGAATGAAACAGTTGCCCAGGAGTTACTTCTTAAATCTCTCTCCTTTCACCAGTAGGCTGTGCCTTCTTGTTTTGGAATCCTCCATCCTGAGGGAAAAGACAGTGAGTGTTCACCTTATTAGAGTCATACCGTGTGAAAACCTGCCCTTCGGCACAACTTGCCCATACCAACCAACTTCACTAGTCCCACCTGCCTGCATTTGGCCCATATCCCTCTAAACCCATCCTATCCGTGCACCTGTCTAAATGTTTCTTAAATGTTGTCAAGGTACCTGCCACAACCACTACTAATACCTCTGGCAATTCGTTCCATACACCTACCACCCTTTGTGTAAAAAAGTTGCCCCTCAGGTACCTATTAAATCTTTCCCTCCTCGCAAACCTATGTCCTCTGGTTCATTTATCCTATTTATTCCTCTCATGATTGTAAATAATGTGTGACTGATGACAATAGATCATTAGATCAAACATAGCTTTAATCACTGAACAGCATCAATCTACAATGATCTTGTAAAATCACCCATCATCCTCTGTGTTCCTAGGAATAAAGTTAGAGCCAGCTCAACGTCTCCCTATAGTTCATGCCCTCGAGACCTCACAACATCCTTGTAAAGCTTTTCTGTACTCTTTCCAGGTTAACATCTTTCCTATAATAGGGTGTTCAAAACTGAACACTCTAAATATGGCGTCACTAATGTCTTGTCATACACTAATGTCACCTGCCGAACCTATCAAGAACCTGCTGCAATTTAAAAAAACCATCTTTGCTATTTATTATACCACCCACTTTAGTGTCATCTGCAAACTTAAAATGCATGCCCCTCATCATCTTATAAACTTCAATAAGGGCATCACTCAGACTACAATTTCCCAAAGGAAAAAGTCCCAGTCTAGTTTTTTAGTTCAGAGATACAACGTAGAAACAGGCCCTTCAAGTCTGTGCCGAACTGTACACTGTTTCTATCCAACGCACTAGGGACAATCTACAGATGCCAATTAGCCTGCAAGCCTGCACGACTTTGGAATGTGTGAGGAAACTGGAGCACCCCAAGAAAATCGACGCAGTCACGGGTAGATCGCACAAACTCCGTACAGACAGCACCTGTAGTCAGGATTGAACCCGGGTCTCTGGCGCTGTAAGGCAGCAACTCTACTGCTGCGCCACTGCATCTATCTACATGCAAACTCAGCTAACATCTTTGAGAATCTCTTCTGCACCCTTTCCAGCTCAATGATATCCTTCCAATCGGTGGATGATCAGATTTGTAGACTTACTCCAAGTTGGGGCTGCCAACGACTGCTGCAGCTGCATCATGATAGCAGTATTTGTACCCATAATATTCCAATATGTGCACTCAATACCCTTCACAATGAAGGCAAGCCAACAGCCTTCTGCACCACACAGTCCATCTGACTGGCTACTTTCAGGGAACGATGCACCCCTACTCCCAGCTCTATCCGTTCTGCGACACTTTCCAGGGTTCAACCATTTACTAGAAAAAATCCTGCCTTTATTTTGACACACCAATGTGCAACATCTCCTCTGAATATCGATGATAGACACAAAATGCTGGAGTAATTCAGCAGGACGGGCAGCATCTCTGCAGAGAAGGAATGAACTCCCCATTCGTTCTCTCCAGAGATGCTGCCTGTACCGCTGAGTTGCTCCAGCATTTTGTGTCTAACTTTGGTGTAAACCAGCATCTGCAGTACCTTCCTGCACATTTCCTCTGGATATCCTTGGCTTGGGAAGGTTGTGGCTAAACAGGGGATTATATTAGGTGCAGTTGAAAGTCTTTATCACTCATTTAATTGCAAGCAATCTCAAGGAAAAACAAAACCATCTTCAACACACAATTGATTGCTTTGAAGACACCACTCACTTAGTTGCCACTCACTTTTTAGGGCAGCAATAGATAGATTCTTGATTAGTACGAGTGTCAGAGGTTATGGGGAGAAGGCAGGAGAATGGGGTTAAGAGGGGAAGATAGATCAGCCATGATTGAATAGTAGAGATGATTGATGGGCCGAATGGCCTCATTCTACTCTTATCACTTATGACTTTATGACTTAGTTGCCACGTACCTTTATTTGCCACCCCTACTCTTCTCGCTTGGTTTAACAATTCAATGGCCACTCTTTCCTCTTCACTGCTTACAGAAAGTTTTGCCTGGTCAGATTTCTTTACATTCTCATCTGTTTCGATTTGCTACAAATAAAAATTGTTGATTTTTTCATGTTAACACCAACAAGAATTCCATTAAGAAATATATACAAATGTATTTACAAGCATTGTACCTTTTCTTGTCATCACTGGTTGGGGCATTGAGTACAAAGTCAGAAAGTATTGATGCAGCACTTTGGTGAGGCCGCGTTTGGAGCATTGCTTTTGGTTGCTTCATTACAGGAAAGACGTGGAGCCTTTGGAAAGGATGCAGAGGAGGTTTAACAGAATGATGCCTGGCTGAGAGAGTATTAGCTATAGGGAGAGGCTGAATCGTTTTCTTAGGAACATCAGAGGTTGCGGGGTGACCCGATAGAAGTATATAAATTATGAGGCATAGATAGGTTAGACACCTACTTCCAAGATAGAAATATCAAATACTATAGAGCAAAGTTTTTGTGTGAGAGCGGCAAAGTTTAAAGGATACTAGACCAAGTGGGACCCGTTGGGTCCCTGTCACACTGGAGGCTTGGTCTTCCAACGCAACCCGTTCCCCCAACGCAATATTCCACCACTCACCCATAGGAGGCCTGGTCCCCCAACGCAACCCGTTAGATTTTACAGTACTGGCCAAATTTTGTGCCTTCCACCACAGTGATGAATGCTGTGGTGGATGTTTGTGTTAAATTTTTATTGTGTATTGTGTGTTCTTTATCATTGTACCGCTGCTGACAAATTCATTTCACTTGCACATTATGTGCAATGTGACGAATAAAACTGATTGTATTGATTGATTGTATTAAGTTTAGTTTTGGACACTGCCATAAGAAAGATGCTGTTAAGCTGGAAAAGGTGCAGAGAAGATTTACGAGAATGATGGCAGGACACGAGGCCTGAGCTATAGAGAGAGGTTGAGCAGGCTAGGACTTTATTCCTTGGAATGCAGGAGGATAAGGGGTGTATAAAATCATGAGGGGAAGAGATAAGGAAAATGCAGTCTTTTACCAGAGGATGTAGGTTTAAGATGAGAGGGGAAAGATTTAATAGGAACCTGAGGGGCAACTTTTTCACACAAAGTGTGGTGAGCATATGGAATGAGCTGCTTGAGGAGGTAATTGAGGCAGGTACTATCACAACATTTAAAAGACATTTGGGCAGGTACATGGATAGGACAGGTCTAGAAGGATATTGGCCAAACACAGGTAGGTGGAACATGGGTAGATGGGGCATGTTGGCTGATGTGGGCAAGTTGGGCCATAGGGCCCATTTCCATGCTCTATGACTATGACAAGGTGAGGAGTGCTTGGATTGCATTGTCAGGGGTGGTGGTGCTTTTGCAGTTTATGTAACCTTAACTAACACATTGGAAACTTACCACTAATACTGATAAGTGTGAGAAGAAGCATTTTGAGGGATCTAGTAAAGTAGGAATATATACCATGAATATTAGGGCCTGAGAGCATTGAGGTACAAAGGATCTTGTTGTACAGTCAGAAGACCCCTGAAGGTGGCCACAATGGTACAAGAGGCTTGCATTCATAAACCCAGCATTGATGTAAGAGCACAGATGTTTGTACAATGTTTTATGCCATTGAATCAGGTACATCTGAATATATTGTAAACGGTTTTATGTACCGCACTATAGGACAGAGAGGATGCAGAGATCTCCCAGGACGTTTTCCAGGATGAATGTCTCAGCTAAGAGGAAAGACTGGAAAGGTTGGATACGTTTTGCTTGAAGCAGAGGAGACTGAAGGAATCCTGATAGAAGTGTATACAATAATGCGAGGCATAGATGGTAAGAAATGTTCCCTATAGCAAAAGAGACTATAACTTGAGTATGGAAGTTGGGATGTCATGTTGCAGTTGTATAAGACGTTGGTGAGACCGCATTTAGAGTATTGTGTTCAGGTCTGGGCACCATGTTATAGGAAAGATATTGTCAAGGATTGGAAGGGTTCAGAGAAGATTTACGAGCATGTTGCCAGGACAAGAGGGTCTGAGCTATAGGGAGAGGTGAGTGCAGGGGGATGAGGGGTGATCTTATAGAGGTGTATAAAATCATGAGAGGAATAAATCAGGTAGAGAAGGATGAAAGAGATAGAAATAGGCCACTTGGCCATCGAGTCAATGCCATTTCTCATAGCAATACCATCAGTCCTATTCCTCCACATATGTTGATCTTTCCTGGAGCACATGGGGAGATCCTGTGCAGTCACAAGCTCCACACAGATGGTACCGGAGATTTGAATCAAACCGACATTGCTGGAGCAGAGAAGCAGCAGCAGCATTGTGCTGCCTGATAACAGAGCCATCGAATCTTCTTCACCATGCATGGTTATAGTAATGCCACCGTATGGAGTCTTTCTTTTTTTGAAACAATGTGATGTAACAAAATAAGCTCTCATTTCATACGCGTGGATTAAATGTGCTAAAACAAAGCCATAATGCAAGACAACATGTCAAGCAGTAACAGCGCTGATAGTCTGTGTCACCAAATGTGACTTTGTCCTGTTAATTACTTACTTTTGCAGATGGCGTGAATTTTGGAATCTTAACTTCAGACAATAGCCGGGAAACACTTTCTTTAGATATATCCTGCAAAACATCAAATCAATTCTCCTATAATTGTGGTTTACATTTCCTGGTGTGACACAAACCAATTCACATGTGAAGTAAACTATTTTTTACTTTACTATTACATTAAAAGATAGGACAGATTAATTGCCCATTTGAGCTGAAGAACCAGTTTCCATGCACTATACAGTAACTTTGGCTCCAGATTGATAGCAGATGATAAATGCTAAAATTAGATCATTTATTGATCATTACAGGAATATGAACCCAGATGCTTGCTCGAATGACGATCTCAATTCCCACCAAAAATGATATATATTATAAATGTATTTGAAACAAAATATGTGAAAGGTCCGACCTGAAACGTCACCCATTCCCTCTCTCCAGAGATGCTGCCTGTCCTGCTGAGTTACTCCAGCATTTTGTGTCTCTCTTATGTGAAACAAATAGTTGGTACTTGTACATCATAGAGCTATATAGCACGGAAAGAGTCCCCACCTTGTTCATGCGGACCATAGAACACACACCTCACCACTATGTCCACTTGACTTGCCACCTACAGGGAACCAAGCACCTTTATTCTACGCAACTCACACATGTCAGAGTTAATCTCCATTTGCCATTCCATGGTTCATTTTCCCAATTGATCTAGATCCCATTGTAAACTCAGATATCCTTCAAGGATGCCATTTAAAACCCAGTCAAGTCTCATAGTGGTGGTCTCAGCTGTCAGGATTTCCTTGCAAGAATGGGGCAATTTAAAAAGATAAGTCTCACAGGTTGGCTAAATAGCTAATTAACGACTGCCAACCTACCTCGGAGTGACCCTTGACAGGACCCTATCCTTCAAGGAACATCTCAAAAGAACAGCAGCTAAGGTGAAGTCCAGAAACAATCTCCTCAGTAAGCTTGCTGGCTCAAAGTGGGGGGCAGCAGCCCCCACACTGCGCATTTCAGCACTAGCCCTTGCATTTTCTTCAGCCGAATATTGTGCCCCTGTTTGGTCCAGGTCATCCCACACACACCATGTGGACACCCAATTGAACTCAACAATGAGGATCATCACAGGAACAATGCGCTCAACACCACTCCCCTGGCTCCCTGTCCTATCCAACATAGCCCCTCCACACATCCGGCGAGTAGTCCTCACTCAAAGGATGCTCCAAAAGACCAAAAACTCCCCTCACCTGCCAATTCACATGGACATCTTCAACCCACCCACTGCTCGACTTCCATCTAGACGACCAATTTGGAAGAACCCACCACCAGCTGATTTCACCATCCAATCAGCTTGGAAAAAGGAATGGGAGTCCAAGGACGTCCCAAATAAACATCTGGTGTCAGACCCCACCCTACCGGTCCCTGGCACCAATCTCCCAAGGAAGCAGTGGACGACGCTGAATAGATTCAGGACTGGACATGGCCCCTGCTTGGCCAGCCTTCACAAATGGGGCAGCAGCCCAACCCCACGGTGTGCTTGTGGAGAGCAGCAAACAATGCAACACATCATTGAAGCATGCCCTCAACAAAAACTCAAAGGAGGGCTTGTCACCCTTCATACAGCAGATCAAGAGGCAACTGCTTGGCTAAAGGACTTTGTATTCGCTAAATAAATAAATAAAAACAACTGCCACTAAAAGGAGTGAAAGCCTGTGAAGCAGCGACAAAGTGGGAGTGGACAGGGTAAAAGTGAGACATTGAGGTTTTGGGCCATGAGGCTTCAGCTTGAGGAGTCTTCACCAAAGGTGATTGCAGGATAAGGTTTGTTCTGTCACTTTCTGTTTGTTTCAGAGTGCAACTTACTCCTTGTGTAGGTTGGATGGCAGTGAGTGCAGTGGAGTAGAGTGGGAGTTCAGTGGATTACATAGAACATCGAACACTACAGGCATGGGCCCTTCGGTCCACAAAGTTTGTGCCGAACATGATGCCTAGCTAAAATGATCTCATATGCCTGTACGTGATCCATATAGCTGTTCCCTGCACTTCCACATGTCTATGTACAAGCCTCGTAAATACCACTATTGTATCTGCCTCCATCACCACTCCTGGCAATTGGTTCCAAACCACCGTCAGTCTCTGTGTAAAAAAAACTTGCCCTCACATCTCCATTAAACCTCCCTCCCCTCACCTTGTAGCTATGACCATAGTGTTGGACATATCCACCCTGGGTAAAAAGGTTTGACTATCTATCATATCTATGCCTATCATAATTGATATACTTCTATCAAGTCTCCCTCAACCTTTGACATTCCAGAGAAAACAATCCCAGTCTTTCCAACCTCTCCCTGTAGTTGAAACCAATAAATGCAAGCAGCTTTCTGGTAAACCCCCTCTGCACCCTCTCCATAGCTTCCATATCTTTCCTGCAATGGGGCAACCAGAACTGCCTGCAATGCTCCTAATGCACCTGAACCAAAGTCCTATAGAGCTGCATTATGACTTCCTGACTCTTATATCCAATGCCCTTATGAAGGCAAGCATACCATACGCCTTTTCTACTATCTACTCGCATTCCCAACTTCAGTGAGCTGTGAACTTGGATCAAGATCCCACTGCACATCATTGCTATTAAGGGTCTTGCTATTAACTGTATACTCTCTCCTTACATTTAGCCTCCCAAAGTGCAACAACTCACACAAGAGTTAAACTCCATCTGCCATTTCTCCTCCTATTTCTGGAGCTGAGCTATATCCCGTTGTATCTTCTGACAGCATTCCTCACTCTACAACTTAACCAATTTTGATGCCGTGAGCAAATGTACCCAAATACATTTACGGCTGGGTCATTTAGAATAGAATAGAATGCCTTTTATTGTCATTCAAACGGCTTGGTTTGAACGAAATTGCATTTCTACAGTCTTAACATTACAAAAAAAAACAAGACCCACACTTAACACAATTTACACAAACATCCATCACAGTGAATCTCCAACACCTCCTCACTGTGATGGAAGGCAAAAGTCTTATCTTTTTTACATCTTATCTATTTACATATATCACAAACAGTAGAGTTCCCCATACAGATCCCTGAGGAATTCCACTAGTCTCAGATCTCCAGCCAGAATATTTACCTTCCACCACAAGCCTCTGTCTACTATGCATAAGCCAGTTCTGAATCCATTCGACTAAGTCAATCATGTTAGTGAGATACGACCTGCCTCCTACAATGGCTATACGGTGGAAATTAGGATCATTTCTATCTCATTCAACGGTGGCTATACCCAATTAGCCCTTTCTCTTCCAAAATGAGCAAATCAAATCTAGTAGAATTCTCTCTAATAGTTTCTCAACAACTGACAGGAGTCTCACCGGCCTATAGTTCCCTGGATTCTGTCTACTTAGTTTCTTAAAGAAAGGAACAACATTGGCCACACCAGTCATCCAGGACCTTGCCTGCGGCTAGAGAAAAAACAAAGATCCTCGTGGAGGCTCCCATAATCTCCTTTCTTGCATCCCCCAATAACCTGTGATGATCCTCTGTATCCCTCTATCTTCTCAGAAACACAGGCATGTTATGCCGCAAATCATGTACCTCTCACAACCAAGTTTCCGTAATGGCCACAACATCGCAATTCAAAACACTGATCCAGGCTCTAAATTCATCAGCTTTACCCACATTGCATTGACGTAACATTTCAGCCTTTCCTTATCCCAATATTCATGAACGTCTCCCTGCCTGTCCTTCCTTTCAGACTTCCTCGTTATAAATTCTACAGCCATCGATCCGGATCCGCCCCCACCCCTACTCCCAGGGCGGGGCCAAGAAGATTGAAGATAAGACACAAAATGCAGGAGTAACACAGCGGGACCGGCAGCATCTCTGGAGAGATGGAATGGATGATGTTTCGGGTCGAGACTCTTCTTCAGTCTGAAAGAAGGGTCTTCACCCGAAACGTCACCCATTGCTTCTCTCCTGAGATGCTGCCGGTCCCGCTGAGTTACTCCTGCATTTTGTGTCTATCTTCAATCTTCTTGGCCCCGCTCTGAGAGTAGGGGTGGGGGCGGATCCGGATCTGCAACCGCCGTGAGCCCCAGGCCGACTTCGACGATTGTTTGCCTGCTTCTGCTGTTGTTGGAGTTGAGATGTTGCGCCTGTTGGGACTTGGGCCTGTCCCACTTTGGCCGTCAGTTATGCGACAGGCCGGTGGCGCTCGAAGAGTTCGTTCAGGACGAAGTCCACACTCCTCCATGCCACTCCACATCACCCCATGCGCCCGTCCCGCGCTACCCACGCGCTAACAGCACGCTAGCAGGTCGCGTAAATGGCACGCGAAAGACAGCCAAGTGGGACAGGTCCTTTAGTGTCCCATATGTCTTGTAAATCTTTTTTTTTTCTCTCGTTTCTTTTTCCAAATTTTGAAAGTATTAAATTTTGGTCAAATGTTGGTCGATTGTGATCAAAAGGATCATAGGTAGGCCCATTTTTAATGCTGTGGTATTTCATTATGTTTTAATAACTTTCAAATTTGGCCACCCATATCTCAGGTTGGGCAGTGGGCATGTGCTATAGACCTGCATGGGAAGGTAGATGCTCCCGCCCCCATTAGTCTCGGGCAGATGGTGCTCGTCAGCCTGGGAAGGCAGTCCATCTAGGAGAGGGAAAACTCTGACTTAAAATCTCCACTGCCTTGTGGCCATATCCAGACATGGAAAAGGCCCCTGGAGTAAACCTCAAGAAAATTCGGAATCGGAGCCCCTAAGGCAGTTTGTCGTTGTCCACAACCTCGCTCTGGCAGCTACAGCGATGGCCCTGGTACCAAACTGTAACGGCCCTGCTGTTTCTTTGGATCAATCAGCAACGCGTAGAGGGGGGGCATGCTGCATGGGCAACAGCCTGTCCTCCATATGACATCGCCCTGGCTTGCATCCGACCACACATCACCTGCAAACTAGGATGCATCACCCATGGTCAGTCAAGACCGAGGGGGGCCTTTAAGAACCCTTATTTACGGAAACACCCATATTCCTTAATTCACTGGTTCTCTTTTCTTCCTCTTTTAAGATATTCCTTGTACCAATGTTTAATTGGTTCTTTTATGTCTACATATTTCCCTGTGAATTATCCTGGAATATTTCAGAACATGAATTGCACCACAGAAGTACATACAGATACTCCTGATGTTGAAGATAATCAATCACCTTAATTTGATATTAAAAACCTACCTGTTCTGTATAAGGGATCCTGTAAATAGCTGCAAAGAGTCTTGCTGCACTTGCGATAAAAGAGTAATGCCTAAAATAATGGAAATAAAAACATTTAGAGGTCTCCATAGAATTATACTGCACCTGAAAATAAAACAGGACATAATTAGTGCAAATATTATCATCATTACCAAGGAACAAATTTGATTTTGAGAAATATTTAAACCATGCATTTATAAATATACATACTGATTAACAATTGTCCTTATATAATTTACGGAATATAACCCTTGCATCCTACTTAGCAACTTTCATTCATTTCAATGGTACTTTATTGTTAAATGTCCCCAGGTACAGCAAAATTCTTTTTTTGCATACAGTTCAGTAAAATCCAACTATATACAAGCACAATCATACATAATTACAAGAGTGTAAGATTGGTACGTACACTGAGGGAGTACATAAGAGGCGCCAAATTTCTGGCACATTCTGACTTTGGTAAAAGTAAAATATTTATTTATATTTAATAGTGTGTAAATACCAATTGAAAGAATAATTGAGTTTGAGTACAATACACCAAATGTTTTTCAGATGGTAGACAAAGCAAGGTAAAAATAATTTTGTGTAATTGCATTTATTCCAATGTCCAAAAAAATTACTAATGTCGTAATCATTTTAATGATCATTATGTATCAAATTATCAGAGTCTTCAAAGTTAATAGGACACATTGATTTTACTATTAAACAGGATCGAAAAATGCATCTGGCTGGACTAGTTATATGATCATATTTTTGTATGCTGTCCTTTGTTGCAGTTTTAAAATAGTGGTCAGTTTTTAAAAACAGGACTTGTAATTGTGATAAAATTTGTTTCTCTAAAAGAAACCAAATTATAAATTCTGGCGGTTACTTACAACTCATCATTTATGTCAAACTGTATTGGACAGGGCGGCCTTTTTGGTGACTGCCAAAATAAGCCTGCAAACATATAACATTTCAATATTTGCGGTACAATAAAACAGCCTGTACAATAAATTTGCGGTGCAATAAAACTTTAGGCAACAACATGATTATAGAACATCGTACAGCACAAGAACAGGGTGGGAAGGTGGCACAGCGGTAGGGTTCGATCCTGTCTACGGGTGTTATCTGTACGGAGTTTGTACCTTCTCCCTGTGACCTGCGTTGGTTTTCTCCGGGAAGCTCCGGTTTCCTCCCACACTCCAAAGATGTACAGGTTTGGAGGCTAACTGGCTTGGTATAGATGTAAATTGTCCCTAGCATGTGTGGGACAGTGTGCGGGGATCGCTGGTCGGCACAGACTCGGTGGGCTGAACTTCCAAGAAGAACTTCTTCTCCAAAAACCCTTTTTTGCTTAAGTCCACCCTCCGCCACCTCCAGTTTAAATTCCATTTGGAATATTTTGGAGGACCAAGAACCAAAAAGAAGAAGACAAAACAAAGCCAGCAACGATGAACAAAGAAAGGTGGAGTTGGCAAATCAAAGCCCGGACTCGAGGGTCTGAGCTATAGGGAGGGTTGAGCAGGCTGGGGCTCAATTCCCTGGAGAGCAGGAGGATGAGGAGTGAGCAGAAGAGCTCAATGTCCTTGACTTCCAGGAGGAAGTGCATTCCTGCCATCTCTACGACACGGGGGAATCGAAACCTACCAAATAATGAAAGGCCTGGATAGAGTGGATGTGGAGAGGATGTTTCCAGTAGTGGGAGAATCTAGGACCGGGGGCACAGCCTCAGAATAAAAAGACGTGCCTTTAGAATGGAGATGGAGGAGTTTCTTTAACTGGGGGGAGTGAATCTGTGGAATTCATTACCATAGACGGTTGTGAAGGCCGTCGTTGGGTATTTTTGAAGTGGAGATTGATAGGTTCTTGATTAGCATGGGCATCAAAGGTTACAGGGAGAAGGCAGGAGAATGGTGTTGAGCAGGAAAAACAGATCAGCCATGATCGACTGGCAGAGCAGACTTGATGAGTTAATTGGCCTATTTCTGCTGTTCCTGTGTTTTATTATCTTATGATATGAACAGTGTGACTAAAAATATGTTTACTATAGCTTTAATCTGATCTTGAAAATTGTCACTTCATGCCAAAACCCAACTGCGAATGCCAGCTTAAAATGCAGGGGAACAAATACACAAACATGAATTACAATTGCTTGCGTTAAATATCTCCTCCTTGTAACGAGAAGAGCAAACATTACCAACAATGTACTCACTTCCATCTTTTAGTTTGGTGTCCAAAGGGAATGAGTGGAGAAGTTGTACAGCCTGAAGGAGGACAAGATGTACTATAACTCTCAGGCAGCAGATTATTATATCGATTGCTACAGTTTTATAATCAGTCACATTGAACATTAACACATCAGTTGGCTAGTGCTCTCTGGAAAGTGACATATATCCACCAAATTAGTGGTGGGTAGGAAATTCAACAAAGTTAAAGGCATCTTAAATAAGGTGCTGGGCAAAGGGGAGGTGGGGGAGGGCTAAGAGGAGAAAGATAGGGTAAATGTTATACAGTCAGAGAGTCACACAACACAATAATAGGCACTTCAGCCCAACTCATCAATACTGACTGAGGAGCCTATTTATATTAATCCCATATTCCTGCATTTGGCCCATATTCCCTTATTCCTTTTCTATCTTATACCTGCCCAAATGTTTTTCAAACATTGCGATCATACCTGCCTTTACTACCTCATCAGTTGGCCTGTTCAAAATGCCCACCACCCTTTTTGTGGAAAGACCTGTCCCTCAGATCTTACGTCATGAATCTTACAGCGTGGAAACAGGCCCTTTGGCCCAACTTGCCAACATGCCCCATCAACACCTGCCTGCATTTGGCCCATATCCCTCTATACCTATCCTATCCATGTACCTGTTCAAATGTTTCTTAAACGTTGCAATAGTACCTGCCTCAATTACCTCCTCCAGCAACTTATTCCATGCACCTATTACCACTCTTTGCCTGAAAAAGTTACTTCTCAGGTTCCTATTCAATCTTTCCCCCCTCACCTTAAACCTGGTTCTCGATTCCCCTACTCTGGGCAAGAGACTCTGTGCATTTACCCAATCTATTCTTCTCATAATTTTGTACACCTTTATAAGATCACCCCTCATCCTCCTGCACTCCAAGGAATAGAGTCCCAGCCTACTCAACCTCTTCCTGTAACTCAGGCCCTTAAGTCCTGGCAACATCCTCGCAAATCTTCTCTGCACCCTTTCCTGCTTGACAATATCTTTCCTATAACATGGTGCCCAAAACGGAACACAATATTCTTAATATGGCCTCACCGATGTCTTATAGAACTGCAACTTGACCTCCGAACATCTAGACTCAATACTCTGACTGATGAACGCCAATGTGCCGAAAGCTCTTTTGACCAGCATATCTACCTGTGACGCCACTTTCAAAGAACTATGTACCTGCACTCCTCGATCCCTCTGCTCCATAACACTCCCCAGAGCCCTACCATTCACTGTGTGGGCCCTGCCCATGTTAGACTTTTGTTACAAATCTCAAATTGTGGAGTACAGAGGCAAATAAATAAATGATGGATCTTTGTCCCAAACATTATGGAGAGCACAGTACGTTCTCATCCAATTCATCAATTCATATAGATGATAAACAGTAACGGGCCCAGCACTGAACCTTGAGGCACACCACTAGTCACAGGCTCCCAGCCTGAAAAACAATCTTCCACCAACTTCCTTCCATGAAGCTAATATTCTATCCATTCAGCGATCTCTTGGATCCCGTGCACTCCAACCTTCCAGAGCAGCCTACCATGTACTATAATATATGCCTCAACAACCAACCTGGTGGTGCCTACCAGGCACTCTCCACCCTCCGTGTAAAATGTTGCCCTGTACATCTCCTTTAAACTCTGCCCTTCTCACCTTAAATCTATACCCTCTAGTTGTTGATTTTTTTCCATCCTGGGAAAAAAGGTTCTGACTGTGTATCCTATTTATGCCTCTCATGTTTTTATGTACTTCCATCGGGTCTCCCCATAACCCCCGTCGTTCCAAGAAAACAATCCAAGTATGCCCAACCTCTCCCTGTAGCTAATACCCCCTAATCCAGGCATCATTCTGGTAAACACCCACTGCACCCTTTCCAAACCTCCATATCCTTCCTGTAAATGGGGCGACCACAACTGCACACAATACTCCAAATGCTGTAGAACCATAATCCTATAAAGCCACAGCATTACTTCCTAACTCATACTCAATGCACCGACCTATGTATGCAGGAATACCACACGTCTTCTTTATCTCTCTTTCCACTTGTTTTGCTACTTTCAGGGAGTTATGGATTTGGGCCTCCAGCCTGAATATTGCTCTTCCACCACAACCCTCTGACTTTTATTAGGAAGCCAGGTCTGAATCTATGACCAAATTACAGCGAATTCCATGCATTTTCACGTTTTGGATCAGACTATCATCCAGGACTACATACAATTCTTTACTAAAATCGGTGTAGACAATATCCAGCATCCTCTCCTCACTCTGCCCTCATTCATCACCACCTCAAAACCCTCAATCAAGTTAGTAAGACATGACCTGTATGTATAAAACCATGCTTATTGTCTCTACTTACCCTATTCTCTTCCAAATGGGAATAAATCTTATCCTGAAGAATCTGCTCCAACATGTTTCCTACCACTGACATGAGGCTCATTGCCCTACAATTCCATGCATTCTCTCTACTCCCCTTCTAAAACAAAGGAACGCAATAGCCACTGGAGAAGATGCAAAAATCTTTGTCAAGGCACCTGGAATCTTCTCTCTAGCCTCTCTTAATAACCTGGGATAGATCCCATCAGGCCCTGGTGATTTATCCACCATAATGCATTCCATGTGCCCCATCATCTTCTCTTTCTTGATCTTAAACCCACCCAACATATAGTATTATCCACATCAATCTCAGTGTCCTCCACTGATCTCTTAGCTTACCCTCTTGTTTCTAATATGTGAGCCTTGAGATGTTCTTTAATCGGACTGGCCAAAGCCCTGATCCACAGTGTCATGATTAGATTTCACATTTTTCCTACAGCCTCTACACTCGTCTGCACAGGTAGCAAGATTCTTAGACGTGGTAGACAAGCTCAAGGCCTGAGGGTCCGCTAACACTGCCTGGCAATTCTCCCCGTCCCTGATGTGCTACAGTATTTGAAGCTGGAGAGGGTTGTGGTGGAAGGACAATATTCAGGTTGGAGGTCCATGTGTGACCTGTGGAGTTCAGTAGAATTCTGTTTGTGTTATATAAACAGCAGCGGCCCCAACACAAATCGCTGCTGTTAGGAAGGTTGTCGAAGTGTTTAGTGGGACATAGTTCACCTATAGACATGGGTGGAGAAAGGCAGATGGAGCTTAATCCAAGCAAGTGTGAGGTGTTACACTTTGGGAGGTCATGTGTAAAGGGAATCAATTGCATGATTCTAAACAGCGTTGATGTACGAAGGGATCTTGGGGTTCAAGTCCATAATTCCCTGAAAGTGGCAGCACAAGTAGATAGCGTTGAAAAGTCATTACTTTTTTGACTGCATTTGGAGTATTGTGTGCAATTCTGGTGCCCCATTACAGGAAGGACGTGGTGGCTTTGGAAAGTGTGTAGAGGAGTTTACTAGAGTGATGCTTGGATTAGAGCAGGGGTTCCCAATCTTTTTCGTCCCGTTTACCCCGGCAACGTTAATAGCACATAACAATGTTATTTCACTTATTCACAACTTATTCACTTATGAACAACTAATGGTGAACAGATTCCAGAACCAAACACAGTCAGTCAATGAGAAAAAATATGTACAAATCCAGAATCAACAAATTTACCCCCTGGGTTGGCAAAATTTACCCCCTGGGTATTTACCCCAGGTTGGGAACCCTTGGATTAGAGGGTCTAAGGGGAGAGGTTGGACAGATTTGGATTTTTTTTCTTCTCTGGAATGCCAAAGGTTACGGGCAGAATTAATCTTAACACCGATGGAGACACAGGGAACAGCCGATGATGCTTTAGCAAAATAATATGCAAAGTGCTGGAGTAACACAGCAGGTCAGGTGGACTCGGAAGAAGGGTCCCGAATCATCACATATATATGTTCACCAGAGATTTGGCCTGACTCACCAGAGTTACTACAGCACTTTGTGTCTCGAAGCTTAAGGTATTGTGATCACTAGCCCCAAAATGCTCTTTCACTGAAACACTGGTCACATGGCCAGGCCAGTTTCCCAACAGAAGATCCAGTTTGTTCCCTTTTCGGGTTGAAATATCCACGTACAATTTAAAAAAAAACACTCTTGGCTACACCTAAAAAATTCTTCTCCATCTAAACCTTTGTCACGAAGGAACCCGGGTTCGATCCTGACTACGGGTGCTGTCTGTACGGAATTTATCGTTCTCCCCGTGACCTGCGTGGGTTTTCTCTGAGATCTTTGGTTTCCTCCCACACTCCAAAGACGTACAGGCTTGTAAGTTAATTGGGTTGGTAAATGTAAAAATCGTCCCTAGTGGATATAGGATAATGTTAATGTGTGGGGATCGGTGGTCGGCGCGGACCCGGTGGGCCGAAAGGGCCTGTTTCCGCATTGTATCTCTAAACTAAATTAAACCAAACTAAACATTGGGGCACTTCTAAGACAAGCTTGTTGCGTTGGCATATTTTGGTCATCCGTCCACATGTCTGTCCCTCTATCTCCCGTTGGCAATTGGAGGCCTGTAGCACAATCCTATCCTTTCTTATTTTTGAGCTCTAAATCAGCAGATGAAGCCCCTAGTATCTGCGTACCGCTGTGATAGCTTTCCTGATTAGAACAATTCCTCCACCTATTTTCCCTCCCTCCCTCCAATGTTAGAAGCCCTGGAACGTTGAACTGCCAGTCACGTCATGCTTGCAACAAGTTTTCCGCCAATGACCAGGACATCTTAGTCCCAAGCACCGATCCAGCCTCCAAGTTCTTGTTTTCCCCATGATACTCCTTGTGTTGAAATGGCCACACTTCAGCCCATCAGCTTCACCATACTCCTTAACCTCTCCCTGCCTGTTCTTCCTTTGAGACCTACTGATCCTAACTACCTTCCCATCAGTCCTTCCATTTGCTGATCTACTACCCTGGTTCCCATCCCCCTGCCACACTTTACTCTTCCAAGTGGCACCAATGAACCTCCCTGCAAGGATATTGGTCCTCCTACAGTTTAGGTGCAAGCTGTCCTTCTTGTACAGGTCACCTCTGCCCTAGAAGAGATCCCAATTATATAAAAATCTGAAATCCGGCCCCCTGCACCAATTTCTAAGCCACAAAAACAGGTACTGGGAGTAACATGGAGATTACTACTGCTTTTTACTCTTTTGACTAACTCAGTCTATTCATTCAACAGAACCGCTTCTCTTTAACTGTGAAAATGACGTGGCTGTTTTCCCTCTCCTTTGAGAAATTTCTGCGGCCACTCCGAGACCTTCCGGATGCTGGCACAAGAGAAGCAACACACCATCCTGGAGTCTCGTTGTTCCCACAGAATCTCCTACCAATCTCTGCAGCAAGCCACCATTTGCAGACTTCCAGCCACACAGACAACTCTCTACCACTGGTCGAGCTACTGGGTTTGATCCTGACCCAGGGTGCTGTCTGTGTGGAGTTTGCACATTCTTCCTGTGACCGTGTGGGTTTCCTCCAGTTTCCTCCCATATCCCAAAGATCTGTGGGTTTTTAGGTTAATTGGCCTCTGTAAATTGCCCCTTGTGTGCAGGAAGTGGATACAAAAGTGGGATAACAGAGAACTTGTGTGAAGAGTGCTTGATGGGTGATGTGGACTTGGTTGGCCAAAGGGCCCATTTCCAAGCTGAATTTCTAAACTAAATCTCTAAATACTATACTCTGCCTCCTATCTTCAAGCCAATTTTGGATCTATTTTGCCAAAACAGATTGAATCCCATGTCCTAACTTTCTGGACAAGTCTACAATATGGAGTACAGAGGCAAATAAATAAATGATGGGTCTTTGTCCCAAACATTATGGAGGGCATTGTACATCTATTGTAATACTTCAATTTGAATTCCAAGACAGTGCTTGCAAATTATGAATTATGTCACAATTTCTGTTATCTTCTATTGCCCCCAAAACAAGCATAAGCTAAAGTTGACTGCAATACAGGCCTGGCAGAGCATCACCAGAGAAGACACCCAGCAACTGGTGATGTCCATGAATCGCAAACTTCAAGCTGTCATTGCAGGCAAAGGATATGCAACAAAATACTAAACATGACTACTTTCATTTTTGCATGACATTGCTGTCCCACAAACATTATGGTGCCCTGAAAGGGGGGGCTATGTATAAACACAGCTGTAATTTCGACATGGTGAAACCAAAATGTATTTTAAAAAAAAACTTTTATAAAATCTGACAATGTGCACTTTAACCACGTGATTTTTTCTATTACAAAACTCAAATTGTGGAGTACAGTGGCAAATAAATAAAAGATGGGTCTTTCTCCCAAACATTATGGAGGGCATTGTATATATCAGTTATATTACAATAGAACACAAGGTTGTACAGTGGCACAGCTGGCAGTGCTGCTAGTGTAGTCACTGTCTCACAGACTGGAGACGGGTTCAATCCTGACCTCAGGTACTGTATGTATGGTGTTTACATGTTCTCACTATGGCCACGTGGGTTTACTCCAGGTGGTCTGGTTTCTTCTCACATCCCAAAGAAGTGCAAGTGGTAGACCTATTAGACATTGTAAATTGCCCTTATAGAATCTGGGAGAGTTGCTGAGCATAAAAGTGGGATTCATGCAGGATGAACTTGAACTCATTGGGTCAAAGAGCCCGTTCCAATGCTGTAATCCATTGATAATGACATTTTCTTCAAAGAATACATTAAAATGATATGTAAATAACAGATGGACAATGTAAAATATTTATCATCTTACCTTGTGATGGAAGTATTTTTCAAATTTTACTCGTGCCAATGATACACAATGATGCCAGTCTGTAGGCCATCTACTAATTAATTTAACAGCTTGAAATGATCCTTCTAAGCTCTCTCCTTTTTCCATCCGCTGTAAAATACAAAAAACTATTGTAACTTCTCCCATTATACATTCAGTATTATAATATTTTATTAAATACTCATTGCTATAATGCGAACAGAATAGAGCAAAAGATGGCACATATATCAACTATTTTTCCATTTAATGCAGCATGCCACTTAGGCAGTCTTTAGTTATCAATACAAAATTGGAAAAATTTGATCCTGCCTGGATTTAACATTTTGTAAGTATGTATTGCAAAGTCCAGTTTCAAGGTTAAGAAATTGTTTAAATGAGTATGAATGTAGTGAATATTCACTGAACGTACAGGAAAAAATAGCAAAATGTTCTGATTGGCTTGCCACTTTGGCTCCACATTTGCTTTGAGATGAAATTTAAAAGAGAAATTGAGCTTTTTAGTTTTAGTTAAATGCTAGTTGTTTTAGTATTTTTTATTCTTACTTAAAATATAATCTGTTGGTTATAATTGGTGAGTGGGCAAAGTATGCATGAAATAAAGCTGGAGTCACTCAACGGGACAGGCAGTATCTCTGGAGAGAAGGAATGGGTGATGTTTTGGGTCAAGACCTTTCTTCAGACCTATCTTTTGTGTCTATCTTTGGTTTAAACCAGCATCTGCTGTTCCTTCAGTTGTGGCTGAAGGATTGGTGTGGGAGAAGCAGGTTTGAATTTGTGGGGTAATTGCATCAGTATTGAGGAAGGATGGAGCTATTCCACTGGGATGGACACCACCTGAACCTTGCTGGGACCAGAATCCTGGCAAATCGTGTAGCAGAAGACAGGGATTTAAACTAATAGTGGAGGGTTGATTAAACTAATTGGGAAAGTGTTAAAAGGAAGGAGAGGTTACCAAAGTCTCCAGAATGACAAATAGGACAGGAGGTTTAGAAAGGGCCAAGTGTCTAACGTCAAGCAAAATGGGGACCAATTTGAGAAGAGGGGTGGTGAATAGAAAACTGAAGGCGTTGTATCGAAATGCACACACACACACGACACGAGGTGGATGAGCCTATCGCTCAGTTAGATGTCGGCAGGTATGTTGTGTGCATCATGGAGTTTGATCAGCATCGCTGCTGGGAAGCCATCACCCCACTAGGGCCCAGGACTATTCATTGAAGCTGGATACAAACATTGCAAGAACTGAATGAAGAAGGGTCAGTTTACAGCCTCCCCCTGGCATAGCAGAGTTATTAGTTGAAATGTGTTAAAAGCCCGTGAATAATTTGCTTTTAAGATTATCCTGTATCAACAACTGATGACATGCTTATGTTAAGTGATGGAACATCATGACTTTTATGAAAATCTTTCACTTGAACGTTGTACATTACATACCTTTGACATTTCTCATAAAGTCCATTTTGAATTATTAAAAAAAGCTACAATACACAATCAATAATTATCCGCTGAGCCAGCCAAGTGTTGTACAAATGAGAGTGTGCCACTCCTTATTCAAGAGCAATATGCAGTAAATGCAATGGGAATCCCAAAGTAATAACATTTAAAATAATGAGATAGAGAGACAACAGTCTACAAAATAAATACTGTCCGTCCAGGCATGAACACGAAAGTCTGGCCTGCACTTTTGTATTAGCCATAATGAACATTAGCCCGTCAGTTAGCTGGTGCCCTCTGGAAAGCAAGAGTTCCAACAAAAAAAAGTGGAGGGGAATTATTGCCAAGGAAGATGAGGTTAAACAGAAACCAAGGGAAAGTATATAAAATTCTTAGAGGATTGGACAGGGTAGATGCAGGAAAAATGTTCCCCATGTTGGGGGAGTCCAGAACCATGGGCCACAGTTTAAGAATAAGGGGTAGTCCATTTAGGACTGGGTTGAGGAAAAACTTTTACACCCAGAGAATTGTGAATCTGTGGAATTCTCTGTCACAGAAGGCAGTGGAGGCCAATTCACTGGATGTGTTCAAGAGAGTTAGATTTAGCTCTAAGGACTAAGGGAATCAAGGGATATGGGGAAAACACCGGAATGGGGTACTGATTTTGGATGATCAGCCATGATCATATTGAATGGCAGAGATAGCCCGAAGGGCCGAATGACCTACTCCTGCACCTATTTTCTAGTTTTCCATGTGCCGTGCCCTGTCCAGAGCTTTTTTCCATTAGTGACAATAATGTGATTCAAACAGAAAGACAGAGAATGTATGACCAGACATGTAAAGCTAGAGCAATAACTTTAAAAGTAATCAACCACTCCATCAATTAAATGTCCTATTTTGCAAACCCTGTCAGGGCTTTGGAAAAGAAGGCCCACTAAAATGTAGAAAACACACAAATTAATGAACATTAGAATCAGACAATGTAAGGTTCTCTAGCTTGGTCTCACCTTCAGAACATTGTCTATTGATATGTATGTATCCCAGAACTTGTTGTACATTGAAGGTTTGTATGAAAAGGAGCTTTCAAACTGGAATAAGAAATGGAATAAAAATTTCTGTTAGAATTAATTTGCTGTTAAAAAAAAAGCTCTTGAAACTATAGATAGTCCACTTGCTGCATACCTTGTCTCTGGACCATTGTATTGTGTGTTCAATTAATGCTGGGAAGGATTTCAATGTACAAAATGGGATTTCTTCTTCAGGAGGATCTCGCTGGAAAAATATCAAAACATGTATATGTTTAATAACTGATAACACAGATCCATTTCATCTCAAATGTTTATTCCACCAATCTTTATTTTCTGCTTGTATAGAGTACAGAAATATTACCAATCAATATTTTACCACACTAATTAGTTTAACCTGCTGAGCCTAACCAGGTTTGTGCTACCTTGTTTTGCTATCTGTCCTAGGCTAATTTGAATTACATAATAATGAATTAAATAGTAACCCAATGATGACGAGCACTATATTTTTCATGGTATTGTATGACCTGGTAAACTAATTATGAAATATACTTGAAATCTGACTTTTCTGAAGCAGACTATATTGCCTGCAATTATGTATCCTGAAACTCTTAAAAACAGATCTAAATTTTTTTTTTTAATTGCCTGTTAGCTTATCATAGTCAGCAGAAGCAGCTTTACAGCTCTTAAATCTAGCAAGTAAATGTCAGGATAATTGTGTTGATTACCCTATTGATGTGTATGCGCGTGGACAGAAAATGTGTTTTCAATTAGGTGCCACAAATAGTTGATCAGCCTTAAACTCAAGTATGAATAGGAGCTCAGTGAGCAAGACTGTGGGAAGACTTTACTTTTAAACACCTTTTCAAGCAAAGTCAGATGGATATTAGATAAAGATGGGGAGAATTTGGTATGACACGAATATTGTCTTTTAAGCGTTTTTTTTTTCTTGATTGGAGGAATGGCCAATATCTAACATTATATAGTTCTATTGACAATACTTAACGGGAAATGAACTGTACATTTTACTCCTCAACATTTTCCTCATTGCCACAGAAGGCCGTGGAGGCCAAGTCAATGGATATTTTTAAGGCAGCGATAGATAGATTTTTGATTAGTACGGGTGTCAGGGGCTAAGGGGAGAAGGCAGGAGAACGGGGATAAGAGGGAAATATAAATCAGCCACAATTGAATGGTGGAGTAGACTTGATGGACCGAATGGCCTCATTCTGCTCCTATCACTTACAAGCATTTACAATTTACCCTCATGCACATCTTGGCATAATTATTTCTTCAGTTTTCCCCAATTTGACCGACCAGAAGCATGAATGGGACAGTTTCACCGCTCAGTATTAGTCCACTTACATGGCTGTTGTATGATTCTGTCAGTTTTGGCACAATGACCTCTGTGTGTCCTTTTGTACCCATAGTTCCTGAATCCAGAAGAGGACATTGATTTGATACACATCGACTGAAAATGGAAGATAAGTGACAGTTGTTCAGCTGAATAAGCAATAACTCAAACAATACAGAATGATACATTTAAGAGGAACAAATCATGCAACAGATGAGATTTACATACAAGCTGGTGCTACATATATCAAAACATTTGACACAAATGTTAAGATTTCAAGCAAAATATAAACTGCTGGTGGAACTCAGCGGGTCAGCAGCATCTGTGGAAACAAGGGGACGATTGATGTCTTGAGTCAGAAAACTCAGAATTATTCAAATGGCAAAGGTTTCATAATTGCTGACTGTGATTGTCTGTCAAAAAGTAATATAACGACAGAGAAACACTTTGGTTGTTCTTCTAGATGAACACTCCAAAGGATTTTCACAGAAAACATACCAAAATGCAGTTTAAAGAATATGGAATTTTAATTGTAAATTAAAGTTAATCATCGATTAAGTGTAATAGGGGGATCCATATAGACATACAGCGTGGAAACAGGCCCTTCGGCCCAACTTGGGCATGCCGACCAACATGCCCCATTTACACTAGTCCCACCCGCCTGCATTTGGCCCATATCCCTCCAAACCTGTCCTATCCTAATTGTTTCTTAAATGTTGCAATTGTCCCTGCCTCAACTACATCCTCTGGCAGCTCGTTTCATACACCGACCACTGTGAAAAAGTTACCCCACAGATTCCTATTAAATCTTTTTCCCTTCACCTTAAACTTGTGTGTTCTAGTTCTCGATTCTCCCACACTGAGCAAGAGATTCTGTGTGTCTACCCGATCTATTCCTCTCATGATTTTATACACCTCTATAAGATCATCCCTCATCCTCCTGCGCTCCAAGGAATAGAGACCCAGCCTACTCAACCTCTCCCTATAGCTCAGACCCTCTAGCCCTGGCAACTTCCTCGTAATCTTCTCTGTACCCTTTCCAGCTTCACAACTACTTTCCTATAACATGACATGACAATGACTGCATAATTCAAGACAACTTGATTATCAGTAAACCAATGACAGAGGTGTGTTCAAGTCATCATTGAGCATCAACCTTTATCTCTGTCAACAAACATCATCTTTGTCTCTACATTACCTGTCGACATATCTCCTTGCTTCCACATTATCCAATGCAGTAACCACAACATCGACATGGGTATAAAAGTTATCATTGTAAATGTTCTCAGTAGATGGACACACTTTGTTCAGGTGAGAGTCTATTTTCATCTGGGGATTGATCGTCAAGGTGGCTGCTGCAGCAGTGTAACTCTTTGGTTTCTGATATAGAAAAATAAAATATAAATTACTGCAGAGGAAAACATGGAATACATCAAATGAACTATGAGGCATCAATAACTTTACAAAGCTCAACTGTAAAACCAGTCGAGAAAGAATATCAACAGTTCACCAGTGACTTGCACCGTAGATTTACCAGGGTCAGGATAATTGTCTTGTCATAGGCACACAGCACAGAAGGAAGCGTCACCCAATCTAGCCCCAATTGTCCACATTTGGCTCATATTCCTCTAAACCTTTCCTATCCATTTACCTATCCAACTGTCTTTTAAATGTTATTGTGTCTGCCTCAACAACTTCCTGTGGTAACTAGTCCATATACCCACAACCCTCAAGTTGTTCCTAATTTCCCTATTAAATTTTACCCCATCATCTTAAACCTATGTCCTTTAGTTCTTGTTTGGCCTACAATGGTAAAAATAGATTTTCTGTATTCACCCTATCTGTGCTCTTCATAACTTTATACACCTCAATAAGGTCACCTGTCAGACTATTGCACTCCAAGGAATAAAGTCCACAACTGACTAACCTCACTTTAGGTCCTGGCAACATCCTTGTAAATCTGTTCTGCATTTTTCCAGCTTAATAGTATCTTTCCTGTTGCAGGGTGACAAATTTCCATACTGTATTTCCTCACGGATCAAGGTCAGTGAGACAAAAACCTTCCACACAACCCAACGTGTCTGTAATGCCACTTTCCAGGAACTATGTGCTCCTTGATCCCTCTGCTATACAACACTCCACAGGACCTACCGTTGCCTGCAGATGTTCAACCCTGGTTTAGCATTCCAAAATGCAACAGATCTGAACACTTATCTGAATTAAACTCCATTTGCCACTCTTCAGCCCACTTGCCCAGCTGATCAAGATGTTACTGTCATTCTTGATAACAATCACTGTCTATGATACCACCTATTTTACTGTCATCTGCAAACTTACTAATTATGCCTTGTACATTCTCATCCAAACAGGTGACAAATGGCAACGGGTCTAGCAACATTTAAGCAACATTTATTTTCTAACATGCATACAAGAAAATAAACACCTGAGCTTTTCAGAATCAGCAAGAAAATCTAGATATGCCCAAAAATTTAGCATAAACATTTTTGCTACAAGATATATATATACACATATATATACACATATATATATATATATATATATATACAAGTATAAATGTCAATGAGGCACAAGATAAAATGGGTGCTCAGGCAAAGGATAGTTTGTGAAATAAAAGTGGAAATCTTAATCAATATGTGGATTTTCATATGATCTTAATTGAAGCAAGAGGCAGAAGTCAGAAGGGTCGACTGCTGAGATCACTAACTTTCTTTCACCTCTGCCCCCGTACCAAACCGTGGCTGCAATATTCACTGTTGCAAACAAACATACCCAGCCCTTTCCACCAAACAGATTGTCATGGATGACCACAGGTAATCTGGTAAGGTTCTCCTACAAAGGTCTAACTACTGATGGTGCTAGTTTCCATGTGGTCTGCTGCTGGGCAGGAAATGCTAAGTAAGACTCGCCATTAAATTCAATGGATTCTCAGCCTTGTTATACAGTGACATTTGCCTCTTCCTTAAATATTGCGAGGCTAATTGAAGTTACTGGAGAGGATGTTACTGGAGAGGATACGCGGCATAAGATACATATGCATTTAGATAGACATGGGCTGGTTTTGGAGAGTCAGCATGGTTATGTATGTGGGGGATCATGTCTAAAGAATTTGATGTCTTAAGTAACTAAACTAAAAAGGTTAATGAGGGCAAAGCCGTAGACATTGTCTATATGAACTTCAACAAGGCATTTGATAAGGTTCCGCAAGGTAGGCTGTTCTGGAAGGCATGGGATCTAGGGAGAGCTAGCTGACTGGATAAATAATTTGTTTCATGGATGGAAGCAGAGGGTAATGGCAGAAGGATGTTCTCCAGGCTGGAGGCCTGTGACTAGTGGTGTGCCAGATATTGATGCTGTGTGTGGTTCAGAACAACAATTTGGATGAGAATGCAGAAGGCATGATTAGTAAGTTGTCAGATAACACTGAAGTGGGTGGTACTGTAGATAGCAAAGATGGTTATCAAAGTAAAGGAATCAAGAACCAAAGAACATAGAATGTGCCAAATCCAGACAGGTGTGATGAGTTAAGATGCAGTTGGCATGGTCAAGTTGGGACAAAGGGCCTGTTTCCATGCTGTATGACTACCGACATTTCCAGGTCAGGCATCTGCATTAAGTAGTTGCAACATATTCTTTATCATACCTGTATGTGTTGTGGTCTGAAGAGAAATTGTCTGTTTAAATTCGATTTTTCAATTAAATCAGGGTCGGTGATGGTAATCTGCAAGGGATCATAGCATAGATTAGTTTGGAAACTTGACATTACACATGCATTTAATTAAATTCCTCTTCCTCACCCCCCCCCCCCCCACCCCCCGCCCCCACTATACTATGTACAGTAGCTGGCACTACCAATGAGAATCCTTTAAAGCCAACCGTCACGTGAGAACAAATCACCAACATCTAAGCTATCTGGTTATTAAAGGAAAATATTTTTGCTTCAATTTTGTTGTCTGCTTTAAACACCATTGAAATAACGTGCAAATAACAATCAGTTCTTAAATCCAAGATAAGTTACATAATTAGTCACAACTAGGAAATTATATGTACATTAAATTTAAAGGGACAAAGTGAAATGCATAATCGAGGAAGAATCTTAAGGGTACACAGAAATGCTGGAGAAACTCAGCGGGTGCAGCAGCATCTATGGAGCGAAGGAAATAGGCAATGTTTCGGCTGAAACCCTTCTTCAGGCTCTCTGGTCATCATCCCAATAGATCAGCGAGGAAATGAAACTATATTTCAGACCACAACTGTCACCGCATGTACGGTGCATTCAGAAAGTATTCAGACCCATTCACTTTTTCCTCAATTTTATTTATCATCGATCTGCACACAATACCACATAATAAAAATGCGAAAACAGATGTTCAGAATTTTTTGCAAAGTAATTAAAAAGAAATTACTGAAATATCACATGGAAGTGTCTTGAGGACAGTCAGTATTACAGGTGCTAAATGTCTAAAGGTATCTGAAGGTAGCTAATTCTTTGGGCCCTGATCAGATATATACAAAGACACTGTGGGTTCCTAGAGAAGAACTTGCAGGCCGAGGTGTGCAAACCATCAATATATATGGCTAAGATGCTAGAAGACTGGAAGGTGGCTATTGATGTGTCCCTATTTAAGGACTGCAAGGAAACGCCTGGGAACGATAGACCAGTGAGCCTAACATCTGCGGTAGACAAGTTACTGGAGCATACTCTGAGGAACAAGATATATATGCATAGGATGTGTAGGAAAGAACTGCAGATGCTGGTTTAAATCGAAGGTAGACATAAAATGATGGAGTAGTCAGCATGGTTTTGTACGTGGGAAATTTTGTATCACAAGTCTGATTGAGATTTTTGAAGATGTGATTAAAAAAAGTTGACGAGGGCAAAGCCTGTATGCACTTCAGCAAAGCATTGGTAAGGTTTCACATGAAAGGCTGCTCTGGAAGGTAAGATCGCATGGGACCAAGGGAAAGCTAGCTGAATGGATAAAGAATTGGCTTCTTGAAAGGAAGCAGAGGGTGATGTTTTTTAGATTGAAGGCTGATGACCAGTGATGTGCCTCAGGGATCACTGCAGGACCCTTGCTGTTTGTGGTTTATATCAACAGTTTGGATGAGAATGTACAAGGTATGATTAGTAACTTTGTAGATTACACTAAAGAGGTTTCTCAAAAATTGCAGCAGGATCTTGTTCAATTGGACAGATGGGCTGAGGAATGGTTAATGGAGTTTAATACAAAGTGGTGCGAGGTATTCACATTTTGGGAAGTCAAACTAGGGCAGGACTCTGGGAAGTAGTGTAGAGCAGAGGAGTGCAGGTACATAATTCTTTGAAAGTTACATCATAGTCATAAAGAGTCATAAAGTGATACAGTGTGGAAACAGGCCGTTCGGCCCAATTTGCCCACAGCAGCCAACTTGTCCCAACTACACTGGTTCCACCTGCCTGCGCTTGGTTCATATCCCTCCAAACTTGTCCTATCCAAGTACCCATCAATCTTTTTCTTAAACGTTGGGATAGTCCAAGCCTCAACTACCTCCTCTGGCAGCTTGTTTCGTACACCCACCACCCTTTGTGTGGAAAAAGCTACCCCTCAGATTCCTATTAAATCTTTTCCCCCTCAACTTGAACATATGTCTTTAGGTCCTCGATTCCCCTACTCTGGGCAAGAGATTCTGTGCATCTACCCGATATATTCCTCTCGTGATCTTATACACGAGTAAATAGGATGGTCAAGTAGATAGGATGGTCAAGGAGGCTTTTGGCACATTGAACTTCATCAGTCAGAGTATTGAGAATAGAAGATGGGATGTTATGTTACAGTTATACATGATGACAGTGAGGCCACATTTGCAGTATTGTGTTCATTTAGGTCACCTTTATATTGGAAAGATGTTATTTAGCTGGAAAAAGTGCAGCAAAGATTTACAAATACTTTGCCAGATCCTCAAACCTTTAGCTATAGGGAGAGGTTTGGACTTTATTCTTTGGAATGCAGGAGAATGTGGGGTGATCTTACAGAGGTGTATAAGATCATGAAGGGAACAGATAGGGTAAATGCACAGTCTTTTACCCAGCGTTGGGAAATCAAGAACCAGAGGACATAGGTTTAAGGTGAGAGGGGAAAGATTTAATAGGAATCTGAGGGGCAGCTTTTTCCACATAAAGGGTGTTATTTTTAATGGAATGGACTGCCAGAGGAGGTAGTTGAGGCAGCTACTATAACATTTAAAATACATTTGGACAGGAACATGGATAGGAAAGGTTTAGAAGAATGTGGTCCAAATGCTGGCAGGTGGTACCAGTAGAGATGGAGCATCTTGGTTGGCACAGGCAAGTTGGGCCAAAGGGCCTGTTTCCATGCTGTATGACTCTATGACTATAAAGTCGAGACAAACAGAACAAAAACAGGTCCTTTAGCCTTCTGCATCGATGCTAGACAACAAATACCTAAATGTAATTTATATCTGTGCTGATCATTAAAATAATTCATCCTTAATTGCAAACTTACCATTCCCTGTTCAGAACCAGTGCTAATCCCAAGCAGAGCAAAGTTTTTAAGCATTTCACAACCAATTGCACCACATCCAACCTAGAAAAGTAAAAACCTCATTATACACACACACAGGATTCCATAAGTAGTGCTTTTCAATGAAAAACAAAATCTTAAATGGCCACAAGTTCATGCTTTACAAACAAATTACGAAAAGTACAGGCACATTTCAATTTCCATTCAGCATCCTGCAATACTCAAAGTAAAAGGTTCAAGATAAAAGCTGTATCGTTGTCCATAGATGCCATGTGCATGCACTACAACTACAGTATGTAGTTAAAATACAATTTAAATAAGGCATGATTGGAATTATTTACATCATTACTGCGCCATCATTACCACAACTGTTATAGGTTACACACCTGGGTACTTTTGAATTTTAGTATGGCGTTTAATTGAATAATATCTGGTCAGCTCTAACATTGCTATTCCCTCAAACACATGCAAACAGCTGATTAGAATGAAGTAACATATGTTGGCTGTACTTCCAAGAATATAAAAGGAATTTTACAAAATTGTTTAGGTACACATCTGAATATAATTTGATTGAAATAAATTCAGAGTCTGTGGAATTCTCTGCTTCAGAGGCTGGTTCTCTGGATACTTTCAAGAGAGAGCTAGATAGGGCTCTTAAAGATAGCGGAGTCAGGAGATATGGGGAGAAGGCAGTAACTGAATGGGGATGATCAGCCATGATCACATTGAATGGCGGTGCTGGCTCAAATGCCTACTCCTGCACCTATTGTCTATTGACTATTGGATTTTGATGATGGTCTCAAATCAGATCAGATGGTGAAGCAGCACAAGAACATGGCTCAATCATATTTTTTTTTAATTTAGCCCAGGATATGATAGCTGCAGTACATAAAAACAGGTATAGTAAGTAGCAGAAAGGATTGTTTTTTTACTGAAAAATGACACTCTATGATTACCAACTGCAAGGGCATTTGTTTTATATATTCATTACTCTTGAAGGCAGGAACTTTAGCCAAAACGTACACAAATGCTGTAAATGTGCAATATTTTTAGTTCTAACAAAGACCTGATGTTGTCTTAGAACGAAATAAATAAATTCAGAACCAGGCTGTTCAGCTCCCCCCTCATATCCATGGAACCATTCACAAAGGTGGTATTTACCTCAGTGTCAACACTCAGTTGTCAGCCCATATCCTGTGATTCGCTTAACAGCCAATGATCTATTGATACCCATTTTTTATTTAGTTTTATTGGATAACTAATTCAAACGATTGACTACCCTAGGGGTGACAAAACTCTCATCGTATAACATAAAACATGAGGACTGAGAAACTTGGGGCAGTCAATGGAAGTGTCTTGACAGCAGTCAGTACTACAGTCAAAGAGGTCCTGACACTTATGAAGGCAAACAAATCTCCCAGGCCAGATCAGATATATCCAAGGACACTGTGGGAAGCTAGAAAGGAAATTGGAGGTGCCCGTCTGAGATTTATGAGTCGTCATTAAATACAGGCGAGGTGCTGGAAAACTGGAGGGTGGCAAATGCTATGCCTCTATTCAAGAATGACTGCAGGGTGGGAACTACAGGCCAGTGAGGCGGTCTGTGGTCGGGAATTTACTAGAGAGTATATATTAGACAGCTCTACAGACTTTCTCAGCAGAAAGGCGGCACAATGGAGCAGCGGTAGATTTGCTGTCTTACAGCGTCAGAGACCGGGGTTCAATCCTGACCACAGGAGCTGTCTGTACCACATCTGTACTTGCTCACTATGAACACGTGGGTTTTCTCCGGGTGCATCGGTTTCCTCAAACCTTCCAAAGATGTGCAGGTTTGTAGGTTAATTGGCTTCTGTAAATTATCCCTAGTGTGTAGGATGCAAAACTGGAACAACTATTGTATGGGTAATCTTTGGTTGGCGCTGACTTGGTGGACTGAAGAGCCTGTTTCCACGTTGTTTCTCTAAACTAAAACTAAATTGAAGCAAGTTCAGTGGACAGCCAAGCAGATTTTGCTGCCATTGCCATTGCTCTGCCTTAACTGATATTTTCCTTAACAATCCAGTGCAAATTAAGGACTCTTCTCTTGAGTGTTGAATGATGTTGTTTATAAAAAAAATACTTACTATGAAAACATTAAGGTTCCTGAGTTTATGACAGATAGATTCTCCAACACATGCACGCAGAGCGTCATATCGATCTCCTCTGTATGAAAGCACAGATTAATTATAATAGCCATTAGATAACCGTGAATCATGGACACATATGTCTATGTTACTTGAAGTTAGAGTAATCAATAGTCATACCACTGGGTTGTAAGCTGCCCAAGCCAAAGATGAGATGCTGTTCCTCCAATTTGCCTTTGGCCTCACTCTGACAATGGAGAAGGCCAAGGACAGAAAGGTCAGTGTGGGAATGGGAGTTAAAGTATTTGGCAACCGGGAGATCAGGTAGGTCTAGGCGGACTGAGCAAAGGTGTTCAGCTAAATGATCGCCCAGTCTTACAAGCTAAATGCAAATTGGAGGAACAGCATCTCATATTTCGCTTGGGCAGCTTACAACCCTGTGGTATGAATATTTGATTTCACTAACTTCAAATAAACCTTGCATCCCCTCTGTCTCCATCCCTCCCCCACCCAACTCGTACCAACTTCAAAGTCGTCTTGTTGAGTCTCATTGTCTGTAACTCGTTTTCACCTAACACACAGCTAACAATGGCCTGGTTTATCATCCAGATTGCCTGATCACAGTGGTTGGTAAGATTTTAGAGTCCATTATTAAGGGTGAGGTTTAAGCGAACTTAGATGCATATGATGAAATAGGCCGAAGTCAGCATGGTTTTCTGAAGGCTAGATCTTGCGAGACAAATCTGTTGGAATTCTGTGAGGAAGTAAATAGGTTAGACAAAGGAGAGTCAGCGGATGTTGTTTACATAGATTTTCAGAAGGCCTTTGATAAAAATGTCACATGTGAGGTTGCTAAAATGTCACATGATGAGAACCTATGGTATGAGAGGGAAGATACTTGCTTGGATTGAATGCCAGAAGACAAACAGTGGGAATAAATAGTCTAGTCACCGCAAGCGACTAGCGGTGTTCTGCAGGGGTTGGTGTTGGGTCTGCTTTTTTCACATTGTAAATTAATGATGGATTTGCTGGCTTTGTGTATGATAGTTAGGTAAGTAGAGGGGCAGGTAGTGTAGAGGAAGCAGGGTCTTGAGAAGGATTTGGACAAGTTGGCAGAGTAGGCTAAGTGGCAGATGGAAAAAGCTTAGCAAAGTGCACAGTCATGCATTTTGGTAGATGGAATAAAGGTGTAGTTAATTTTCTAAATGGGGAGAGAATTTAGAAATTAGAAGTGCAATGGGACTTGAGTGCTGGTGCAGGATTCCTAAAAAGTTAATTTGCAAGTCGAATCGGTAGTAAGGATGGCAAATGTAATGCTAACATTTATTTTGAGAGAACTAGAATATAAAAACAGCGATGCAAGTCACTGGTCAGCCTGCATTTGAAGTATAGTGAGCATTTTAGGGCCCCATATCTGAGGAAGGATGTGCTGACATTGGAGAGGATCCAGAGGAGGTTTACAGGAATGAAACCAGGAATGATTGGATTAACACAAGATGAGCGTTTGAAGGCACTGGACCTTTATCGCTGGAGTTTAAAAGTATGAGGGGAGACCTAATTGAAACATACCGAATAGTGAAAGGCCTGGATAGAATGAATGTGGAGAGGATATTTCCACTGGTGGGAGAGACTGGGACCAGATGCCAAAGCTTAGAGTTAATGGATGTAGGAGGAATTTAAAAAGGAAATGAGGAGGAATTTCTTATTCAGAGGGTGATGAATCTGTGGCATTCATTGCTGCAGACGGTTGTGTAAGCCAAGTTAATTAACATTTTTAAGGCTAAGATTGACGGATTCTTGATTTGTAAGGGTGTCAGAGGTTATGGGGAGAAGGCAGGAGAATGGGTTTGAGAGGGCAAGCTAGATCAACCATGATTGAATGACGGGGTAGATTTGATGAGCCGAATGGCCTAATTCGGCTCCCATCACTTATGAACATCCCACCGCCCTAACTGTCATTTTCACTGCACGGAGACTAAAGAGAAAAAAATACTTAACCGAATCTTACTTTTTACCTCCACTCAGCCTCTTCGCTGAAGCCTTTCCAGTCAAAACCTTGGCATTTACCCTCAATCACAGAACTTGGATGTCAGGCACCGCCACTCCCAAAAATGTCCGTTCTGCTAGTATCAGACTTCCTTTCATAATGGTTCCCTTTTAAATCTCCCATGCAGCACCCACTCAGCTGTGTACTCACTGTAAAACTAACCAGATACTAACAGCTCCAGTCCTTGGTGTTTCATGGAACACTTTCAATGCAAAGGCGACTCGTCACCATTTTCTCAAGGGAAGTTTGGAAGGGGAAATAAATATAGATTTTGCCTACAATGACCACACTCTCTATCATAAAACAAATATCATCTGCATACTGTGTAGGAATGAACTGTAGATGCTGGTATAAACCGAAGATAGACACAAAATGCTGGAGTAAATCAGCGGGGCCAGCAGCATCTCTGGAGAGAAGGAATGGGTGACGTTTCGGGTCGAGTCTGATGAAGTGTCTCATCCCAAAACGTCACCCATTCCTTCTCTCCAGAGATCCCGCTGAGTTACTCCAGCTTTGTGTCATCTGCACACTTCAAACTTTCAGTCACACCTGCTAAATTGGCTTTAAATCATTCAACATTTCCAAGTAAGGGTTGGATCTTTAATTTCCAAAAACACATTTATCTTGAATTTACCAATCCATCAATTATACATATGAGTACAAACTAATATATCACACCTACCGTGGTTGGAACTGATCACTGTTCGTGCTGTCTAGAGTCTCAAATATCTCCATTGTATCAAAATATAGCTAAAAAAGGTAACATTTTGTTAATCAATAAACTCCCTTGAAATGTTTTTTTTTTAAGTAATCAGTGAAAAACTAACCCACTGCTGAAGAGGAGAAAATTTTCCTGTTAGGGCTTTCAAGACTTCCTGACTAACGATTCCGCCAAAAGCAGCAGTAAGAGGGGGCAGACATCCTCTTGCTGTCCACGAGAGCCACTTTACAACAGCCTGATTAACTGTAGTCTGCAATACAGAAAAATGCAAGTAAAATATTCATTATTGCCAGACACTTACAGTAAATGCCAAGATTGCTTCTCGCTCTCTGCAGATGCTGCCAATCATGTTGAAAAGTTACGGGATGAACGGAACTGCAGATGCTGGTTTACAAATAAAGGCAAAAAGTGTTGGAGCAACTCAGCAGGTCAGGCAACATCTCTGGAGAACGTGGATAGGATGAAGTAGGGTCCCACTCTGAAATGTCATCTAGCCGTGTTCTCCAGAGATGCTGCTTGACCCGCTGAGTTACTCCAGCGCTTTGAGTCTTTATGTTGACAATTTAATTCTCTTTCCGTTTCTAGTTCAGAAGTCACTGAAATCTAGCCAAACGTCTCACAGATAAGCATCATGATCACTTTATCAAAATTGCAATGAGGACTGGGCTGTGGACATTGTCTATGTGGACTTTCGCAAAGCTTATAACATGGTCCCGCATGGTGGGATAGTCTGGAAGGTTAAATCAAATGGAATTCAGGGTAAGCCAGTAATTGGATTCAAATTGACATGGAGGAAGGAATCAAAGGAAGCATGTGGAGCATTCCTTTCTCCCGATTGGAAGTCTATGACTAGTGGTGTGCCACAGGGCTCGTGCTAGGTCCACTGTTGTTAGTTATCTACATTAACACTTGGGATGACAATGTAGTTAACATTGTTAGTAAATGGAAAAATATCTTAGCTTACAACGGGATCTAGGTCAGTTGGGAAGGTATCTCAAGGCATAGCTAGTGAGTGGTGTTGCACCTTCGCATGGCAAACCAATTACAAAGCCCTGGAGAGTGTTGTGGTACAGAGATATCTAGGGGTACAGGTGCATATGGTCAGACCGAAGAGTCTCCATGTTGTATACAGTAGGGTCAGCAATGGAAGGTGTAAATAATTTTGGCATATAAACCAATGGCTTAAGACTACACAAACTATATTTTGGTGTTGATTAAGCAAAAAAGATGCTCCTGTTGAAAATAATCACTCACCTTATTTTTCAGTGTTTCATTTAAAGTTACAGCCAATTTCATCACTTCCTCTGCATCCTGAAGACACCTTTTTGCAAATATATAATAATCCAGCTTTGTTAAGTCTGCTACTATCAACATAACGGCATTATAATGCAAAAAGCAGTCAGTTATAGTCAACATACATCAAAAATTAAATAGAACATAGAAGAGTACAGAGAAAGAGATACCTTCAAAATTATTGCTGAACAAATCTTGTTGTTCTTCACCATCCACATTCCTGGAACCTTCAAATCACATTTCCTTGTAAGAAACAAAATCACTGTTCTACTGTTTCAAATTCTAAACTTCCTAACTTTGGCACTCAATTCATTAAAATGTTTCCACAGCTATTGGCTTAATTCAACCACTTCCTTTCCTGTAACTTTGCTAGCCTTGACCAAGTGTAATTTTCTACTTGCCTATTCAACTAACTTTCATATTCCTCACTACCGAATTCTCATTATCATGTGTAGGAAGAAACTGCAGATGCTGGTTTAAACCGAAGATAGACCACAGGCAAACTGGAGGAACCACAACTCATTTTCCCCTTGGGTAGCTAATAACCTAATGGTACGAACATTGAATTGAACATTTAGGTGACTCTTTTTCCCTTTTCCAACATCCTTCCCCCACCCCTCACCCCACCTTCCCTGTACCCCACCTAGACACGCAGCAATTTCTCTTGTCCCCCTCCACCAAAATTCCTTCTCTGGTTTCACAATTTACACTTCTTCTAATGTTATCTCACACGTTTTGTCTTCCCATTTCTGACCTCCGTCCAACCATCTGCCTTTCAACCACCCCCCCTCATCACCTATACCTACCCATCGCTTGTCAGAATTTGTCCTGCCGTTCTTCTCTTCCAGCTTTCTCCCTCCACCACAATCAGTCTGAAGGGTCCCGACCCGAAAAGACACCTATCCATTTTCTTCAGAGATGCTGCCTGAATCGCTGAGTCACTCCAGCACTTTGCGTCATTTAAAAAAAAAAAATCTCCATCAGGGCCTCAGCAAAATCTCCCCTTGCCTCACACAGAAGCCTGTGATTCTCATTTCACCAGGCCGTAGTGCCATTGTCATATAGCACAGAAACAGGCCATTCGGACCAACTACTCTATGCCAACCAGGTTTTATAACTGAGATAGTCCTATTTGGCTATATTTGGCACATATCTCTCTCAATTTTTCCTATATTTGTCACATTATTAACATTTCTATATTTGTTCATATAAGATGATAAAGTAAATAATCACCCTATGTTCGGCAGGCGTTTGTGCTGCTCCTGAAATGTATCCAAGCTCAGCATTGCTGTGTGAATCTGCAAGGGTGCCTGTTTAAAGAAAAAAATAGGATTGGTGTATTTTGTATAGTGCAAGAGAAAATTTAGCACTTTTGGGTGAAACTGATCTATGTCAAACATAAAGAAACCACAATCTCTCAGCTCATCAAATAACTTTCCTTTACTCCTAGATCCATCTGCTCTCCAACACTCACCAGAGCCCAGCCATTCACTATGTAGGTCCTGCCCATGTTAGACTTCCCAAGATGTAACACCTCCCATTTATGCCCAACAGATCAATATCCTGCTGCTATTTTTGACAACCATCTTCACCATCTACAAAACTACCCTCTTGTGTCATCTGCAAACTTGCTAATCATGTCATGTATGTTCTCATCCAAATAATTGGTATAGATGACAAACAGCAATGGGTTCAGCACTGAACCCTGAGGCACATCACTAGTCACAGGCCCTCTGTCCAAAAAGCAACGTTCCGCCATCATCCTCTGCTTCCTTCCATGAAGCCAATTTTCTATCCATATCTCTCCTTGGATCCTATGCGACTAACTTTCCAGAGTAGCCTACCATATGGAATCTTGTCAAATGCCTTGCTGAAATCCATATATACAACATTTACAGCTCTACCCTCATCAACCTTTTAGGTCACATCTTCAAAAACCAGATTCGTGAGATATGACCTCCCACATACAAACCCATGCTGTGTAGGAAGGAAAAATGGAGGAAAGTCTGAAGAAGAGTTCCGACTCAAAACATCACCTATTCCTTTCTCCTGAGATGCTGCCTGACATGCTGAGTTACACCATTTTGTGTCGATCTTCAGTACAAAGCCACACTGACTATCCCTAATCACCCCTTGTCCATCTAAATGTATGCATATCTTATCCCTCAGAATACACTCTAGTAACTTTCGACCACAGGACATTTCAGCAAAGGATATAGTGGTAGGAACACTATGATTTGATTTTCGTAAACAAAAATAAAAGGATTAGAAAAGGTCTTATCCCTCCTGTCAGTAAATGTACCCGTGAGGAAAATACATGACTCAAACATAAAATTCTCCATTGTTAATGGACATGCTTTCACTCAGATGAAAAATGCAACATGGCATTGAACAAATGACTTCCAGCAGCTATAGAACTATAACCAGATGCGAACTAATAATTTCAGAACAAAAAGCGCCACAGGCAATAATAAAGATGATGTTAAATATATAGTGGAGTTTTAAGAGGAGTAAAATGCAAGCATTTCTGAAAAGCAGATCTTTCAGTGGACGGTTTAAGGTGAGGAGGGAAAGATTTAACAAGACCCTGTGGAGTACCATTTTTTAAACAAAGGTTGGTAGGTGTGTGGAACAAGCTGCCAGAGGACATAGGTGAGACAGGTGCTGTCATAACAATTAAAAAACATTTGGACGGGTACATGGAGAGGATAGTTTTAGATGGATACAAGACTAGTGCAGATGGGGCACATTGGTCAGTGTGGGTAAGTTGGGCCTAATGGCCTGTTTCCATGCTGTATAACTACGGCAGGGCTGTTTATTGTAAACACATTGATTTTCTCACTTGCATGCATGCATCAACTCAACAAAATGATATTTTAATCTTCCCCGTTTCATCAATCACTGGCTCTAACAGAATTTCAACAAATACTATCTGTATTTCCATTTCACTTTCATGTATCTAAATTTAGAGCTAGCCAAATGAGCTCAAAGGTTCGTCAGACAATCAGAATCTTACAAAGGTATCTGTGCAACATGGAAACAAAATCGCAGACATAAAACAAATCTTACCTCAGGTTTGCTGAAGTCCACATTAAAGCATCGAGGATTTAAAAGTTGAGTCTCCAAATTTTCCTACAACCAGAACGGTAATTAAACAAAAACAATGCAAGTTACAAAAATTTAGCAAAAGTTCAACTAATTGGAACTGCGAAACAAATCCAATCAAACCAAACAAGCTGAAGCAATTTTAACAATATTGTTTAACTAAATAGAACAGCTCAATTGTTTGCTATAAAATCATGCATATATAAAGTTGGCTGATACGATAACCATACCGTCACAGTATTGTAATAAATAATGTGGATGAATGCCAATTAACATGTTTATTTAATTGATTTCCACTGCCGTGTTATAATGGCATAAAATCAGGAAGACCCACACTCAATGGCTGGTTGTGGTGGCCTTAAAGTACCAGTGGGTGTTTGACTAATCAGAAAGAACAATTATGAAAAGTGGAGAGAGTAAAAACTGGTTCTGTCATTTGTATAAATGAGCATATGGACAAAAATGACTCTCAACTTTAATGATAGATACAGGAATTGTTTCCTCTATAGGGATGCCCATAAGTCTGGCACTCATTACCTTGGGATAGCCTGTAATTGTAAATTATATACTTTAATGTGATAATCAAGAATCATTTATTAAAAAGACACAAAGTGCTGAAGTGACTCAGCGGGTCAGGAAGCATCTCTGGAAAACATGGAAAGGTGACGTTTCAGGTAAGGACCTTTCTTCACACTAATTGTGGTGGGGGTTAGGGGGAGGGGAAGGGGGTGGGGGGGTGGGGGAGAAAGTAGAAAGAGAGGAGAGGCAGGACAAAGCCTGGCAAGTAATAGGTGGATGCATGTCAACAAGGTTTCTGATAGGCAGATGGTTAGACAAAGGCCAGACATGAAATGACAGAAGATGCAAAACAAAAGGTCTGAGAGTTACGCATTGTGAAGCTAGAGGAAGGAATGTAGGTGAGAGGGGAGGGAAACCAGTGAATCCAGGTGGGGCATGGAGGTGGGAGGGGGCGTTGGGGAAGGGGGTAGAAAGGATGGGTGGGGGAAGGAGAGGGGGAGATTGTTTACCTAAAATTGGAGAATTCAACGTTCATAACATTAGGTTTTAAGCTACCCTGGCAGAATAGGAGGTGTTGTTCCTCCAGTTTACGTGTGGCTTCAATCAAGCAAAGAAGGAGGCCCAGGACAGAAAGGTCAGGATGGGTATGGGAAGAGGAGTTAATATGGTTATAAAGTGGGAGATCCATTAGGCCTTGATGGTCCGAGCGCAAATGTTTGAAGAAATGGTCGTGCTTGGTCTCGCCGATGTACAGGAAGCCACATTGGGAGCAGCGGATGCAGAAGACCACGAAAATTAAAATGGCCAGAAAAACAAGAAAGATTCATACAGATATGCCAATGTACGCTCAAGATTGTTTTCAGCTGAGATTTGTAATTTTTAAATACAGTCATGGGATCACCAGCTCGGTTGGGATTTATTACTGACTTCAAGGGGCCCATGAGAAGGTGACAAGCTCCTGTTTTGAATTATTGCAATTCCCGTTTAGGATACAATCAATATTGTCTATAATCAGGCAAGTTACATCCTTATCTCAAAGGATCGAGTACACGTCTATTTTGATAATCAGTAGAACAAATACTTACACATAGGAAGATGGGCTGGATAATGTAGGCATTTTATATGGGTCTCACAAGAATATGAGGCTTACAGATCTAGCAATATTAAGTTGTATACTATACATGGTGCATCACACAAAAATACTCACAAATGTAAAGGTTTTGGGCATTTTCAGCTGCACAGCGATTCCTCCATGCAAATATGGGCCGAGGCTTGAAGTATCTCCAATACTGAATGAATATAGGGATAAAACTGGAAAAGGCAAAGGCAAATAAAAGCACCAAGAAACTTAAATGCATCCTACCACAGATCCAATACTACACCAACTTTACAAAAAAAAACGCACTTTAATGGTAACAAAATTGGTTAAAATTGTTTCACAAACTAAAACTAAACTGTCCACAGAACCATCAATTACAGCGTCATCTGCTCTCACGATTTTGTATCTACTGCCAAATGGGAGAGGGAGGAGGAGGAATGGCCAGTGTGTGAATGGTCCATGATTATGTTGGCTACTTTCTCAAGGCAGCGTGAAGAGCAAATGGAGTCAAAGAGGGAGGGGGGGAAGCGAGAGGAAAGGGTGGAGGAGGAGGGGAGAAATAGTTGTGTGTCCTGGTGGGGCACAGAGGAGAGGCGGGAGGGAGAAAGTCGGCGAGAAGTGTTGGTGGGGGGAGCGGGGTTGCAGGTTAGTCAGCTAAAATTGGAGAATTCAATGTTATCACTGTTGGGTTGTCTCATGGATTGGGCTAAATCCAAACTGTATTGCATCTTGATAGGTAGCACCATTATGCTCATCCAAATGTTATATTTATTGCCTCCAGAAGGCAATGTTGCATAAAGAGGACGCAAAGTGCTGAAGTAACTCAGCGATGTCAGGCAGCATCTCTGGAGAACATGGATTGGGATGCTTTGGGTCGAGAACCCTCTTCAGACTGACAGTGGGAAGAAGGGGGAAGGGGGGAGAAAGCAGGATGAGGGGAGGGACAGGGCAAAGCCTGGCAAGTGACAGGTGGATACAGGTGAGGGGAAGGTTTAATAAGCAGGTGGTGGTGGTTGGACTATAGCCCGAGAAGAAACAGCAAATGGTGTGAGATTAAGGTAGAAAAAGTGTGAATTATGAAGGCAGAGGAAAGGGAGTAGGGAGTGGGGGGTTGCACAGAGGAGAGGTGGAAGTGTTGGGGGGTGGGGGTGGTTGTAGGTTAGTCAGCTAACCTACAACCCCTTCACCAAAATTGGAGAATTCAATGGTCACACTGTTGGGTTGTAAACTAACACATGAGGTGCTGTTCCTCCAGTTTGCATTTGACCACACACTGGCAGTGGAGGAGGCCCAGAACAGAAGGTCAGTATGGGAATGGGAAGGGGAGTTAAAATGGTTAGTAACGGGGAGATCCAGTAGGGCTTAGCAGACCGAGCGCAAGTGTTCATCAAAACCATCGCCTAGTCTATGCTTGGACTAACCGATGTAAAGGAGGGCATATCAGGAACACCAGATGCATCGCATGAGGTTTACAGGGCAGCACGTGAACCTTTGTCTCACCTGGAAGGACTGCTGGGGTCCCTGGTAACACATGGAAGAACTGCTGGGGACATCTTTATAAACCAGCAGCTGCAGTTCCTTGTAATTTTGTAAACCAACATCTGCGATTCATGTTGCTCATTTTACGTTAAGTTATTTATTCTCTATTTTGCACTGAAATATTTGAGGATGGATCACTCAAAATAAAGAGCATACCTGTTACTTGCAGAACAGATCCATTTAACTCTGTCATCCCGTTGATTTCCCGAAACGTTACAAATTGTCCTGTTTCCAACCCATGGTTAGCGTTATCCATGCATGTTACGATTCCAGGATTAGACTGCAAATGAATAGGTAAAAGGCATTTAAATATGTATGTATCCAGTTAGGTCATCCATAGTTTATATTTTGACAGCCTCATTCTCTGAGGACTTTAAGAACAAGACAGCTGTGTCTTGTTTGAATCAAGCTGTTGGTCTCAAGTCCAAATGAATTTACTACATATAAACAAAAGCGATTAATAAAATGTAAGAATCTGGCACCTGAAAAGCTTAACTTATTCCATTCAAATAAAGTGAAAAACTGTGGTAAAGACTCAGAGGGGTGGAATTTTTGAGGCCTGTCCAGAAGAGCTTTGTTGCAGTCTGTAGATAGACCGTCAAGGGAAGGAGCATTACTGGAGCCTGGTTGGGAATGTATCTGGTCAGTTGGAGGGAGCATTGGTACGGAACCATTTTGGAGGTACCTGTAGTAACAAAAGCTCAGTATATTTTAAAGTTGTTATGAGAAAAGATAGGGATGGAGGTCTTAAGTTGGGGGAAGGCAAAGATAGATTGGGAGCATTTACTTGCAGTTAACTACATTTTCCCAGTGGAAACATTTGTGTAACATGTAACAGATGGCCCACAATGTGATGAACACATACCAAGTTAAACTAATCTCCTATGCTTGCATGTGATCCATATCCCTCCATTCCCTGCATATCCCTGTGCCTATCTAATAGTTTCTTAAATGGCAGTATCTTATCTGCTTTCACTGCCACGCCTGGCAGCACATTCCAGTCACCCACCACTCTTTGTGTAAAGAAAAATACCCTGCACATCTCCTTTAAACTTTTCCCTCAGAGCTTAAAGCTCTGCCTTCTCGACTATGACATTTCCAGCCTGGAAAAATGGTTCAGTCTACTTGATCTGTGCCACTCATAGTTTTATATATTTCTATTGGGTCTCTGCTCAGCCTCCGATACACCCGACCTTAAAAGTGTTTGATATACTAATATCTAAAATCCTCTCTTTGTTATTTACCAATGGGTTTAACTTAATTCACTCACAGAGCAGATTGTGATATGTGTGTGTTGAGCATGCACAATCATTTTGGCACAGTATTTCCCATAATGCGGGAGTAGAGGGTGATGGCGGAATATTTGGATTAAATGGATCTCATACATGAAGCTGGTAAGGGCTCTATAGGCTTGAGCTGTGAACATTCTATGATTCCAGAATAAATTGAGGTTGTTGCTAGATAATGTGAAATACCAATGAAAGTGATTATCATCTGTGGATATTACCTGTGTGATACTATGAATGAAGATTTCCTTAGGTTCTTCTCCACTTGGGTCCGATACATCAAAATGGTCTCCAAAATCACAGAATACGCGACAGAACACTCCATAGACATCAGCACTAATGAACTGGAAATGGAGATACATAAAGTTAACAACCCTACATCTTCCATACATGTATCTTCAGGGGATGCAACAGAGCTGAAAAGGAAAGATCTCCTTGAAATTGTGAGCAGGTGATACACCATGGGCCCACATAAAGTTGTTTCATTGGCCATTTTTTTTTTTTGCAGCCCGAGTTTCTTTAATTCAAGGAACAAAGTCCAATTTTGAGTCTTAACCCAATAAATCACAAATTTGTTAGTGGCAACAAGAATTTGAGATTTTGAGACAACACTGTAGGAAAATGGGAAGGAGAAGTAAAGAAAATCCATGCACAACGACAGAAGTAAGGGATAAAGGGAAGCAAATTCAAATGAGTTTGTATTAAAATAGTTCTTAGAGTATGAACAATCCTAACAAGAGAGCATCTTGGGTTGTCGTGAGCAGATGCTGTTTCACCTTCTCCATCTTCTTCTTGCGTATGGCGTGCACAGCCTAAAGTTGTAGGACAACTTGTTCTATTTGATCTTATTTGATTGTGCACGCCAGATTAATTGCATTCATCGAAACAGGGCGGACTGCGTGAAGGTTGCAATCTCGCACCCCAAGCCTTCTCCATGAATCTCAGTAGACAATCATGACTGTTAAGCCAGAAATGATAAGATTGCATCATAAAATCTCTGCAAGCCTGATTGAGAACTGCTAGAATCATTTTTTTGAATAAAATCTCTTCAATTAAACTTCTTTGATGCATTTTGGTACAAAAGAACACGTGCTCGTTGGTTTTCTTGTTAGAACAGAAATGCAATATTAATCTGTGTTTTTAATGGTTCTTATTACATCATGCATTTATTGGCAGATTAACATAACTTTCCCAAAGCATCACACTGAATATTGGACAAATAAGGGTGCATTGTGCAATGTGAGGCTTCAGGCACATCGTGAATAGTGAGGGAGGCAAGAAAAGAAATTGCGGGGGTCTTGACAAGGATTTTTGATTCTTCTCTAGCCTCTTATCAGGTCAGGTCAGGTCAGGGGGGGGGGGTTCCCCCCTCCTCGGGTACCATGTAATCCCGTGCTACCTGCTCCATGGTCGGATAGTCGGCGACTAAACCGTCTGAGGAGGGGGCTGTGGACCACCAGCAGGACCAAAAACCAGACCCGTCAAAGGGCGGATGAGCTTCTAGCGAGCCAACGGCCATCCACACTTCAGTGGAAGTTGCGATCACTGTCGTGCATAGCATTGTAAGGAGTGATGATAAAGCACACACACACACCAAAATCCTATACTTCCAGCAGCGAAAGTCCGTAGGAACTGGAGGACAGAGATGTGTGGTGCGTCCGTCACCGTTCCCATCGGAAACCACTGCGTCGCTAATGTTTTCAACGATGATGAATGAATGAATCTAGCTACAGGCAAGGTTCCAAAGGACTGGAGTGTGACCAATGTCAATCCTTTGTTTAGGAGAGAATCCAGGGAACTATAGTCTGGAGAGCCTCATGCCGGTGATAGGGTAACTATTGGAGAGAATTCTTTGAGATAGGATTTACTCCCATTTGGAAGCGAATGGGATAATTAGCGATAGGCAGCACAGAATTGTACGTCGCAAGTTGTTGTTCACTAACTTGAATCAGTTTTTTGAGGAGGTGACAAAGGAGATTGATGAAGGTAGGGTGGTGGATGTTAAAAACGTGGATTTTAGTAAGGCTAGTGATAAGGTCCTTCATGGTAGGCCAATCCAGTAAATTAAGATGTATAGGATCCATGATGACTTGGTTTTATGGATTTGGAACTGGCTTATTCACAGAAGACATGGGGTTGTGGCGGAAGGTAGATATTCTGGTTGGAGGTCTGTGACCAGTGTAGTTCCACATGGGTCTGTGCTGCAACTCTGCTGTTTGGGACATATATAAATGACCAAGACGCAAAAGTAGATGGGTTGGTGAGTAAGTTTGCTGACGACATCAAAATTGGAGGAGTTGCAGACAGTGAGGAAGCCAGTCAGAAGATACAACGGGATATAGCTCAGCTGCAAAAATGGGCAGAGAAATGGCAGATGGAGTTTAACCTGAGCAAGTGCGAAGTGTTGCACTTTTACAGATTGAATGTAAGGAGAGAGTGTAGTTAATGGCAAGACCTTTGACAGTGTTGTTGTGGAGAGGGATCTTCGTGTTCAAGTTCACAGATCACTGAAGGTGGCTGCACAAGTAGATAGGGTGGTAAAGAAGGGTGTATGCCTTCTTTGCTAGGAGTATTGAATACAAGAGTCAGGAAAAAGCAAACCAATAGTGTGACATCTGGAATAACCTGGTAGGTACAATACTGTTTAGAAACAATTCATGCTCACTGCATGTACTATTTTTATACTAGTTCACAGCAGAATAGTATCCAAAAGCAAATAGATATTCTGCTTGGTTCTGTTATCCAACAAAAGGCGAGGAATAATTATTTCTTGTCTTGCAATATTGCACACTTAGACTACAACATTAAGACCAGTTGCAAATTTACAGTGATCAATTAAATGTTGATGGAAAGTTCATGCCCTGTACATCACGAGCAAAACATACCTTGATGGGTGGCTGATGAGAACGGCAAAAGTTATTAATCTTCTTTTGAAGTGATAGTCTAGTCTCTGTTAATACCACACACTACAGATGAAATAAAAGGCTCCAATTAATATAATTACCACAAGGTACAATGCCACAGTAAGAGTCATACAGCACAGAAACAGGCACTTCAGACACTGTGACATGCTTAGAAAATAGAATACAGCTAAGGGACTAGCTATTTGGTCCACAATGTCGTAGCAATACCACTCTTATCTGAAATCCACATCCCTCCATAGCCAGCATGGCTTTATACACAACAGGTCGTGCTTTACTATATTGATTGAGATTTTTGAGGAAGTGATGAAGGGGATTGATGAATGGAAGGCGGTAGATGTTGCATATGTGGATTTTAGTAAAGCTTTTGATAAAATTCCACATGGTAGGCTGATCCAGGAGATTAAGATGCATAAGATTCACGGTGACTTGGTTGTATGGATTCAGATCTGGCTTATGCATTAAAGATAGAGGGTTGTGATGGGCTGTGACCCAGTGGAGTTCCGCAGTGATCAGTGCTTAGACCTCTGCTGTTGTGACATATATAAATGACCTGGATGTAAAGAAAGATGTGTTGGTGAGTGAGTTTGCAGACAACACTAACATGGGAGGAGTTGCAGACAGTAAGGAAGGCTATTAGAAGATACAGGGGATATCGATCAGCTGCAGAAATGGCAGGTGGGAGTTTAATCTGAGCAAGTGTCTAATTTTTGCTTCTTAATATTTTTTGTATATGTAGGAATTGCAATAGCACCATCCTCTTTTCTCAATGATGTTACCAGCTTGCAAATGTTATCGGGCTATTGTTCACATCCTGATCACCGCCCCCACTGAAGACACTTTGAAGTTGCCTTGCAAGTCAATCAATCACAGTGCCTCTTCATAACTTATTTTAAAATAGCCATATGAAAAAGTGTTTTGCCATGACTCTAATGTAGTTAACTGGATTCTGAACTTTTGGGGTAAAATTTCTTATGTTCTCGACATCCAGAAGTGCAAAATAATCTTTGACCATATCGTTACTCTTAGGCCTTCTCACAATCTCTAGTCTCCAAAGAACTCATGGGATTTATTTGTTGTGATAATTAAGATGATTTGTTACGGCCCATTTCTAATCCCTAAATTAGCTACACAAACCATCTACATCTTATTTGGCTTACACACAATCTTTAATACGGTTGACCACACATCTCTTCCTCTGTTATCCTCACACTTCCATTCCTGCATCCACACAAGTACTTCAGAACAACTCAAATAACTCTCCTGTGCTCCTATTGATTCCACATTTTTGCACTGCTCTTTGCAATCGAAGACAAGAGATGAGATAAGTTGAATCTTATCCGCATTTTCCAATTCATCACTGTCCACATATGTTTTTTTGTGGATAAAGCATGAGCAAATCCAAGATCTCAGACATCAAATTCACTTGGACCATCTCCCTACCGTTTCTAGGTCTCACCGTCTCCATTACAGGAGACAGACCATCGACTGACATCTATTACAAACCCAATGACTCCCATAGCTATCTAGATTACACTTCTTCCCACCCTGCTTCCTGTAAAGACTCTATCCCCCACTCCCAATTCCTCCGTCTACGCCGCATCTGCACCCAGGATGAGGTTTTCCATACCAGGTCATCTGAGATGTCCTCATTCTTTAGGGGATGGGGGTTCCCCTCTTCCATCATAGATGAGGCCCTCACTAGGGTCTCCTCAATATCCCGCAGCTCCACTCTTGCTCCCGCTCCCTCCATTCGTAACAAGGACAGAGTCCCCGTTGTCCTCACCTTCCACCCCATCAGCCGTCGCATACAGCACATAATCCTCCGACATTTTGGCCACCTCTAAAAGGATCCCACTACTAGCCACATCTTCCCATCTCCACCCAGGTACTTTCCCTGCAAACGCAGGAGATGCAACACCTGTCCCTTTACCTCCCACCTTGACTCCGTCCAAGGACCCCGACAGTCTTTACAGGTAACACAGAGGTTCACTTGCACCTCCTCCAACCTCATCTACTGTATCCGCTGTTCCAGGTGTCAACTCATGTAAATCGGTGAGATCCAGCGAAGGCTCGGCAATCGTTTCACTGAACACCTCCGCTCTGGGCCCCCTCCATTGTCAGAGTGAGGCCCAGTGCAAATTAGAGGAACAGCACCTCATATTTCGCTTGGGCAGCTCACACCCCAACGGTATGAACATTTACTTCTCTAACTTCAAGTAGCCTTTGCTTTCCTTCTCTCTCCATCCCGTCCGCCTTCCCAGTTCTCCCACCAGTCTTACTCTCTCTGACTAGATTTTATCTCTGTACAGCCCACTCCCCTGACATCAATTTGAAGAAGGGACTCGACCTGAAACGTCAGCCATTCCTTCTCTCCAGAGATGCTGCCTGTCCTGCTGTTACTCCAGTAGTTTGTGTCCATCTCAAACACAAATTTGTATCTGGTACAATGAAACGGTATCTGCCCACATCGTTTTCACGGTGGCCATACATAGCCTGTGTCTTTCTTTTAACAATACTATCTATGTTGGAATACCATAAAGTCCTAGATCATCTTAGATAGAAGCCAGTAAAGTAAAATACCGATTTATCTAAAGTGGGGTCAAGGTAAGAAATGAACTACAGTCATTTTGTGATAATGCTGATTGAAATGTAACAAGCTCAGAATGAATGAAACCGTTTTATCACAATGTGACATGTCACAGTGAATTCTCTGTTTTGTATTTACATTTTGGTTGGAATGAATGACTTGAGCCAAAGGGCCCTTTTCCCTGCTGTATAACTATGATTGGCTAACAGTCTAAACATGTTAAAAATTGCCTGAATTACCTGATAATGCTGCAGAAAACTAAGATCTGTATTTTCATCCAAAAGGATGTTGGAAGAATTGACCTGGACGTAAGGATTCAGCTCAGCAAGTTGTAACATGGTGGCCTTGGCTCTACAAATAAAATAAAGAAACTCATTACCTTTCAGAACAAATTAATTAACTTTTTTTTTTGCTTGCACTTTTGTTGTATTTCTAATATGCAAAATGATATTAACACATTAAGACAGGAATGAATAATGTTAGCTTTCATAGCAAAAGGATTGGAGTATAGGAGCAGGGAGGTTCTACTGCAGTTGTACAGGGTCTTGGTGAGACCACACCTGGAGTATTGCGTACAGTTTTGGTCTCCAAATCTGAGGAAGGACATTATTGCCTTAGAGGGAGTACAGAGAAGGTTCACCAGACTGATTCCTGGGATGTCAGGACTGTCTTATGAAGAAAGATTGGATAGACTTGGTTTATACTCTCTAGAATTTAGGAGATTGAGAGGGGATCTTATAGAAACTTATAAAATTCTTAAGGGGTTGGACAGGCTAGATGCAGGAAGATTGCTCCCGATGTTGGGGAAGTCCAGGACAAGGGGTCACAGCTTAAGGATAAGGGGGAAATCCTTTAAAACCGAGATGAGAAGAACTTTTTTCACACAGAGAGTGGTGAATCTCTGGAACTCTCTGCCACAGAGGGTAGTCGAGGCCAGTTCATTGGCTATATTTAAGAGGGAGTTAGATGTGGCCCTTGTGGCTAAGGGGATCAGAGGGTATGGAGAGAAGGCAGGTACGGGATACTGAGTTGGATGATCAGCCATGATCATATTGAATGGCGGTGCAGGCTCGAAGGGCCGAATGGCCTACTCCTGCACCTAATTTCTATGTTTCTAATACAAAATATGATCTTGATCCAGAGCAAAAGAAGAAGAATAATCAGCTTCACAATCATTCAATTAAAAAAACATTCACTGGAAGGAAAAGAAACATGTATCTGAATGTTTCATTGTCATACGTACCAAAACTGAACAATGAAAGTCTTACTTGCAGGTTAGGGTGATAGAGTCACAGAGAGTGATGCAGTGTAGAAACAGGTCCTTCGGCCCAACTTGCCCACAGTGGCCAACATGTCCCAGCTACACTAGTCCCACCTGTCAGCATTTAGTCCATATCCCTCCAAACTTGTCCTATCCATGTATTTGTCTAACTGCTTCATAAATGTTGGGATAGTCTCTGCCTCAACTACCTCCTCTGGCAGCTTGTTCCATACATCCACTACCTTTTGTGTGAAAAGGTTACCCCTCAGATTCCTATTAAATCTTTTCCCCTTCATCTTAAACCTATGTCCTCTGGTCCTCGATTCGCCTACTCTGGACAAGAGACTCTGTGCATCTACCCGATTTTTTCCTCGCATGGTCTTATACACCTCTATAAGATCACCCCCTCATCCTCCTGCGCTCCAAGGAATAGTCCCAGCCTACTCAACCTCTCCCTATAGCTCAGACCCTCTCGTCCTGGCAACATCCTCGTAAATCTTCTTTGTACCCTTTCCAGCCTGTCAAACATCTTTCCTATAACACGGTGCCCACAAGTTAGTAAGACATGACCTGCTGACCATGACTAATTAGCTTACTGTCCCTAATTAGCCCACACTCCTCTAAATCTGAGCTGTCTTGCCTTCATAGATCAGGACTTATCATGTGTACGAAAGAACTACAGATGCTGGTTTAAATCAAAACTCAGGGGGTCAGGCAGCATCTCTGGAAAGAAGGAATGGGTGACATTTCGGGTCGAGACCCTTCTTCAGACTTATCATGTTGTACTTCGACTATTCTGGATGTTACGGAGCAAGACAAACGGAGAGGGTGAAAGGAGGTTCTCCCTTGCTTAGATCGTAGGACTTTAGTTATGGTGAGAGATTGAATAGGTTGGCCTTGTTTCCACTGGTAGCAAGTAGGCTGAGGGAGACTTGCTACTATCAACTGCAGTAGGACCTCCTTGCTATTTTCAGACTATTTTCCCCCATCGCTTGTCGGCGCGGACTCGGTGGGCCAAAGGGCCTGTTTCCGCTCTGTATCTCTAAACTAAAGTAAACTAATAGACATACAACATTGTGATGAGCATAGATATGATAAGTCAGTAAGATACTCTTCCCCTTAACAGAGATGTCTGAATACAGAGGGAATAAGTTTAAGTCAAGGAGCAGGAAGTTTTGAAAAGATCCGAGGTAGAACATTACTTGGAGAGTGTTGGGACTGTGGAACACACAACCTGACTGGCAGAGATTAACAACACTGAACAAGTATCCACATGAGCATCTGCTTTACCAAGACATAGATGGCCACAGGGCAAGTACTGGTCATAGAGTCACACAGAATAATAACAGGCCTTTCGGCCCAACTTGTTCATGCCCGCCAAGATGTACCATCGAAACCAGTTAATTTGCCTATGGTTAGCCCAAATCCTTCTAAACATTTCCTATCCATGTGTCTTTTTAATGCTGTTATAGTACCTGCCTCAAAATCCTCCTGCACCAAGGAATAAAGTTCTAGCCTGCACAACCTCTCCCAATAGCTCAGGCCTTTAAGTACAGGCAATAAATGTTCTCTGCAATCTTTCCATCTTAACAACATCCCTCCCATAGGAGGGTGACTAAAACTGAACACAATACTCCAAATGTGGCCTCGCCAATGTTTTGTACAACTGTAACATAACATTCCCACTTGTAAAATCAATACCCTTACAGATGAAGGCCAATGTACTGAAAGCCTTGACCACCATGTCAGGTCGGGGGAGATCCTCCCGCCACGGGTACTATGTAATCCCGTGCTACCTGCTCAATGGTCGGATAACCGGCGACTAAATCTTCTCCCCACCTGGTTTGCCAGGTGAGGAGGGGGCTGTGGACCCTCAGCAGGACCAAAAACAAGACCTGTTAAAGGACGGATGAGCGAGGGAACGGCGAGCCAACGGCCAGCCACACTTCAGTAGAAGTTGCGATCACTGTCGTACATAGCATTGTAAGTTGATGTTTTCAACGATGATGATGATGATGACCATGTCTACCAGTGACTCAACTTTCAAGGTACTATGTACCTGCACTCACATATCCCCTTGCACTACAACACTCAGCAGGGCCCTGACATTCACTGTGAAGGCCCTGTCCTGGTTTGACTTCCCAAAATGCAATGCCTCACATTTATTTGCATTAAGCTCCATTAGCTATTCCTCAGCCCACTTGCCCTGCTGATGGAATGTGGTACCCTTGTAGAGAACATGGGGAATTATAGGCCAATTAGCCTTACATCAGTCATGAGGAAGATGCTGGAGTCGATGATTAAAGATGTTTAGCAGCGCATTTGGAAAGGAGTGACAGGATTGGTCAAAGTCAGCATGGATTTATGATGGGGAAATCATGCTTGACTAATCTTCTGGAATTTTTTGAGGATGTAACAAGTAGAATTGGTGAGGAAGAGCCAATGGGTGTGATGTATCTGGATTATCAAAAAGCCTTTGACAAGGTCCCACACAAGAGATTAGTGTACAAAATTAGAGCACATGGTATTGGGGGTAGGGTATTGACATGAATAGAGAACTGGTTGGCAGACGGGAAGCAAATGGTAGGAATTAACAGCTCCTTTTCAGAATGGCAGGCAGTGACTAGTGGGGTGCAGCACGACTCGGTGCTGGGACCCCAGTTATTTACAATATATATTAACGATTTTGGCGAGGGAATTATATGTAACATCTCCAAGTTTGCGGATGACACAAAGCTGGGTGGCAGTGTGAGCTGCGAGGAGGATGCTATGAGGTTGCAGGGTGACTTGGATAGGTTGGGCGAGTGGACAGATGCATGGCAGTTGCAGTATAACGTAGATAAATGTGAGGTTATCTACTTTGGTGGTAAGAACATGAAGGCAGATTATTATCTGAATGGTGTCAGATTTGGAAAGAGGGAAGTGCAACTTGTACATCAGTCACTGTACATCAGTCACTGGGTGTCCTTGTACATCAGTCACTGAAAGTAAGCATACAGGTACAGCAGGCAGTGAGGAAAGCTAATGGCATGTTGGTCATTGCGAGAGGATTTGCGTTTAGGAGCAAGGAGGTCCTACTGCAGTTGTATAGGGCCCTGGTGAGATCGCACCTGGAGTATTGTGTGCAATTTTGGTCTCCTTATTTGAGGAAGGACGTTATTGCTCTTGAGGGAGTGCAGTGTAGATTCACCAGGTTAATTCCTGGGATGGCGGGACAGACATATGAGGAAAGAATGGGTAGACTTGGCTTGTATTCACTGGAATTTAGAAGGATGAGAGGCAATCTTATAGAAACATAAAATTCTTAAAGGATTGGACAGATGAGATGTAGAGGAAATTGTTCCCAATGTTAGGGTAGTCCAGAACCGAGGTCATAGTTTAAGAATAAGCGGTAGGCCATTTAGGACTGAGATGAGGAAAAACGTTATCACGCAGAGATGTGAATCTGTGGAATTCTCTAACACAGAAGGCAGTGGAGGTCAATTCACTTGATGTATTCGGGAGAGTTCGATATAGCTCTTAGGGCTAAAGGAATCAAGGGATATGGGGAAAAAGCCAGAATGGGGGACTGATTTTAGATGATCAGCCATGATCATATTGTATGGCGATGCTTGCTCGAAGGGCCGAATGGTCTACTCCTGCACCTATTTTTCTTTGTTTCTATGATCAAGATCCTTCTGTAATTTGTGATAACCATCTTTACTGTCTACGAATCTACCTATTTAATGTACTTACTAAACTTACTAATCATGCCATGTATGTTCTCATCCAAAGTGTTGAAATAAACCACAAATAGCAATGGGACTAACACCGATTTGAGGCACACCACAGGCCTCCAGTCTGAAAAACACCCTTCGCCACCACCTTCCACTTCCTTACATGAAGCCAGTTCTGTGTCCAGTTAGACACAAAATGCTAGAGTAACTCAGCGGGACAGGCAGCATCTCTGGAGAGAAGGAATGGGTGACCTTTTGGTCGAGAACCTTCATCAGACTGATGTCAGGGGAGAGGGCAGGACAAAGATAGAATGTAGTCGGAGACAGTAAGGCTAGTGGGAGAACTGGGAAGGGGAGGGGATGGAGAGAGAAAGCAAGGGCTATCTGAAGTTAGAGAATGTTCATAACTCTGGGGTGTAAACTACCCAAGTGAAATATGAGATGCTGTTCCTCCAATTTGCGCTGGGCCTCATTCTGACAATGGATGGGGGCCAGGACAGAAAGGTCAGATTAGGAATGGGAGGGGGAGTTGGTGCTGAGCCATCGGGAATCCAGTTAGTTCGCTCTCCCTGGTTCCCATGCGATTCTCCCTTCCAAATCAGCCTACCGTGTGGAACCTTATAAAAGGCCTTGCCCTTATTGAGTAATTTAACTATTTTCTAGTTGATCGGATGGTAAGAGAGAAATGGTTGCTAGGAGATAAGTGAAGGGAGGGCTGATGGGGGTGCTTTGCAAACTTGCACATACTTCATGAGATGGATAACTTCTTCTGTCTCATGAGAAAATGTGAATATGAAATTGTATACAATGATTTTGGAAAATCACATTTTATGCATTAGGACACATATTCCAAAATAAATTGTGTGTTGCTGAAATTAAATTAATGTTTATTTTTGCTAAGTTCAGAGATTTTATATCACTCTCACAATTCTCACCTGTTTCTTTGACTGGCAATGTCATCCTCATGCAAAAAGAAATTAGACCCTAGATCCCAAGTTTCAGATAGTTTGGTATCATGGATGGTAAGTGCCTGGTACAGAGTGGAAAAAAAAATTAATGTCATTATATAATCAGCAGTATAAATTAAAAAATTACTATGAATTATTTATATTTTCTATGTTATCAGTACAAACAGTACTGCTCTAATGTAATACGTGTTCCGAAAAAAACTTGCGTTGTAGAAATTATGTGGGTGCCTGGAACACAGTGCATAGGGTGGTGGTAGAAGCATACGATAATGGTGTTCAAGAGGCTTTTAGAAAGGAACGTGGAATCGGGTCATGTGGATCATGCCCATGATTTCTGAATGACGCCAGGGCCTACAGACTATAAATTGTTACAAGTTCTCAACAAGCTTTTACGAGCTTTTGCAGTTGAATGTGTAGCACACGGTGTTTATTTGTTGCTTTGTTAAATCATTGTTTGAATTGAAATGTTACAGTAGTTTTAGTTATTTTTTTCTATGAACTTTATATTGTTTGAGTGTTCTTCCATCATCATTCTTCCAAATCCTCAAAACCCGCTCATATCTCGTTGCAATAGCTTCTTTTACTGCCTTAACGAAACACTAAGTGCTGCAACTCAATAGGTCAGGCAACACCTGCAGAGAGAATGGACAAGTGACGTTTCAAGTCAGGACTCTACTCAGACCAATAGTAGTGAGGGACGACAACTGGAAAAGGGAGGTGGGCACAGAGCAAAGCCTGGCAAGTGACAGGTGAATAATCAAATGGAAAATGTAGTGTTTTTTTCACAATATTAAATTTACATATCATTGATCTGACATGCAATTTATTGGAACTGCACAATAATCTTTGCAACACAGGCACCTAATAATTCAAACAATTAATTTATGTATTCACTGAATGAAGAGAGTGTTTATAATTTACTGAGATTGACCCTACCTTTATACCCGCAAGAATAATGTTCTTTGCTGCCAAAAGAAAAGTGATCCGTTATTTTGTCGTAAATAATTTTAACACAACAGGTCAGTGGATTTATTTTGACAATAATATGTACCAATTGTAATGCACAAATAATATTTAATTGAAAAATTGATGGTAAAGCATACACTTAGATTACTTCTCCCTATCTTTTTTTCAATCTTGTAACGCATCCTCCAAATAATTCAATTGAATTTGAAATCTCAATTTACACATCCCCATCGATATCCCTTGGCAAGAGAGACCAAATCCAAAATGTTTGAATAGCTGGGTTCAATATGATCAGTACTTCCATGCTAAGAGAATACATTTTGTTTGAATTCAAGAGATTCTGTGCATCCACCCAATCTAGTCCTCTCATCAAAAGTGGAAGATTTGCTTTGCTAATCGAGGACAATATCATGGTTAGAGGATACGTCTACTGACCTCAAAAATAAGAAAGGAGCAATTACTTTAATGGGATTATATTATAGCCACCCTAAAGCCAGCAGGATATACAGGATCAAACATGTACAGATTACAGAAAGATGCAAGAACCTACAGAGTTGTAGTGGGTCTAACTTCCCCAACATTGACTTGGGACTTACTCAGGGCAAGAGGATTAGATGGGGCAACATTTGCTGGGTGTGATCAGATGAAGAGCAACATGGGCTGAGCTAAAAAATAAGAAAGGAGCTATTACTCTAATGGGATGATATTATAGGCCACCCAATACCCAACCGGAGATGGAGGATCAGATATGTAGACAGATTACGGAAGGACACAAGATCTGCAGTTTTTGTAGTGGGTGACTTTAACTTCCCCAATATTGACAGGGACCTACTGAGGGCCAGAGATGTAGATGAGGCAAAAGTTATTAGGTGTATCCAAGGTTTCCTTAAATAGTATGTGGCTAGTCCAACTCGAAGATGGACAATACTGGACCTTGTATTGGGAAACAAGCCTGGCCAGGTGACTGATGTTGCAGTGGAAGAATTTGGAGATAGGCAGCACATGTAGATAGGGTGGTAAAGAAGGCATATGGTATGCTTGCCTTCATTGCTAATGGCATTGAATATAAGGGTCAGGAAGTCATGATGCAGCTCTATAGGACTTTGGTTGGGCCACATTTGGAGTACAGCGGGCAGTTTTATTTCACCCCATTACAGGAAAGATGTGGAAGCTTTGGAGAGGATGCAGAGGAAGTTTACCATAATGCTGCTGGATGATTTCAGCTTCAGGGAGAGATTGGACATGCTTGCTTTGTTTTCTCTGGAACGTCTGAGGTTGAGGGGAGATTTGATAGTATATAAAATTATGAGAGGCATTGATAAGGTAGACAGTCAGAACCTTTTTCCCCAGGGTGGAGATGTCCAACACTAGCTATAGGCGAGAGGGGGAATGTTTAATGGAGATGTACTGGGTAGGTTTTCTTTATGCAGAGGCCTGGAACACATTGCCAGGGATGGTGGTGGAGGCAGATACGATAGTGGCGTTTAGATAGGCACATGGAAGTGCAAGGAAGAGGGAGATGAATCATGCACAGGCAGATGAGATCAGTTTAACATTTGCATCATGTTCGGCATAAATATTGTGGGTTGTAGGACCCGTTGCTATGTTGCACTGTTCCATGTTCTCATGCAAAGCATATCAGCATAAATGATCGTAACTTAACCGAGAACGGTCAAGGTCACAATAACCTGTTATTAGTCACAATATTTATTATGATACTAAAAAACACTGTCCTATTCACAATCAATGTTTATGCTTACAGTATTACACTTAAAAATCAGTAAAAACTGTAAGCAATGGAAATCTGAAATAAAAACAGCAAATGCTGGGAACACTCAACAGGTAAATCTATGGAAAGAGAAACAAAATTAATGTCCAAAGCATAAAGTGCTGGAGTAACTACGCTGGTTAGGCAGCATCTCTGGAGGACATGCACACAATGCCTTCCATAATGTTTGGGCCAAAGACCCATCATTTATTTATTTGCCTCTGTACTCCACAATTTGAGAATTGTAATTAAAAAAAACACATGTGGTTAAAGTGCACATTGTCAGATTTTAATAAGGGCCATTTTGATAGTTTGGTTTCACCATGTAGAAATTACACCTGTATTTATACATAGTAGGTATGTTGCAAAGCCTACCTGAAGCGTCGTTGAAGATCTGCTGCTGAGGCTGTGCGCGATTTTGGCGCCGTTTAGAGGGGGCGGGTTTAAAACGCGATTTTCTCTAAGCTGTTCCAATCGAAAATGTTCAGCCTAGTTAATTATTAACGAAAAATCGCTGGAAGACCCCGTCGCAAAAGCTATTATTAGGTTTAAAGGCCTTGAATAATAGTTATAGTAGTTTAAAAATCAATCTTTAAACCCGCGACCGTCATCAACCGCAGGGTCTCATAAAGAAAATAGCAGAAGGTATGCTGTATATTTTTACATTCAAAAGGGCTTCTAAAGATCCTTTTATACAAAATTTAATATTGCGAGTAGCTCAATTTGGGCCCATTATATCGCGCAGTATTTTTCTGGGCATTTGAGGCACAAATCTACCGCAATGTGAACGTTCTAAACCAGCGCGTTCCACAGGGACCCACTGGAAAGCTGATTTAAATGGGCATTTATTTACAGCAATTGAACACTGAATTCCTTCCATTTGGCCTATAAATTAATGTAAATGAGATTTAAAAATCATGTTTTATTGTGAATTATTTGTGAATATTATTTGGACATTTAGGCTATTTAAAAATGTTAATCATTTATTAAGAAATAGATAGATGTTTAGATCTAGTAATTGAAGTCTGAAATTAGCTACAATTAAGTAACTAACTGATTATATGCTTTAATTTCAGGTCATCCAAGTAAGATTATTTTATATTTGTTTCAGAATGCTTCAATCTATGATAACTGAAAATTTCATTCAGTTCTCTTAATTTTTAAGAAAGTTATGGGCTTTTGACGGTTCACGATCACAACTTTTTTGTTATGTCCATAGAAAATCAATAGGGAACAAGATGCTCATTTCCGAGTATGAAAATGGCCATAACTTTTTAAATACTTGAGATATGAAAGTGAATTAGATGTCAAATTAAACTTATTTTTATGCTTTATCTGATGGGATAAATTACAGACTTGATTTTTAAAATCTCAAAATTTTGTAACATTGCTATACATAGTCCCCCCATTTCAAGACACCATAATGTTTGGAACACTGCAATGTCATGTAAATGAAAGTAGACAGGTTTAGTATTTTGTTGCATATCCTTTGCATGCAATGACTGCTTGAAGTCTGTGATTCATGGACATCACCAGTTGCTGGGTGTCTTCTCTGATTATGCTCTGCCAGGCCTGTATTGCAGCCATCTTTAGCTTCAGCTTGTTTTGGGGGCTAGTCCTCTCCAGTTTTCTCTTCAGCCTATAAAATATATGCTCAATTGGGTTCAGATTGGGTGATTGCCTTGGCCACTCAAGAATTGACCATTTCTTAGCTTTGAAAAACTCCCTTGTTGCTTTAGCAGTATGTTTGGGCTCATTGGCTTGACGTAGAATGAATCGCCGGCCAATGTTTTAAGGCATTTGCTTGAACGAGCGGATAGGATGTGTCTATACACTTCAAAATTCATTATGCTACTACCATCAGCAGTTGTATCATCAATGACAATAAGCGAGTTCCTTCAGCAGCCATACAAGCCCAGGCCATAACACCCCCACCACTGGGTTTCACAGATCAGGTGGTATGCTTTGGATCCTTCTCTCCTCCATACTTTGCTCTTGCCATCACTCTGATATAAGTTAATCTTCATCTCATCTGTTCACAAAATCTTTTTCCAAAACTGTGATTGCTCTTTTACGTACTTCTTGGCAAACTGTAACTTGGCCATCCTATTTTTGCAGCTAACCAGCAGTTTGCATCTTGCAGTGTAGCCTCTGTATTTCTGTTCATGAAGTCTTCTGCGGACAGTGGTCATTGACAAATCCGCACCTAACCCCTGAAGAGTGTTTCTGATCTGTTGGACAGGTGTTTGGGGATTTTACTTTTTTCTTTTAGAGAGAATTCTTCTGTCATCAGCTGTGGAGATCTTCCTTGGCCTGCCAGTCCCTTTCCAATGAGTAAGCTCACCAGTGCTCTCTTTCTTCTTAATGATGTTCCAAACAGTTGATTTTGGTAAGCCTGAGGTTTGGCTGATGTCTCTAACAGTTTTATTCTTGTTTCTCAGTCTTTGATTTTCATTGGCACAACTTTGGCCCTCACATTGATAAACAGCAATAAAAGTTTCCAAAGATTATGGAAAGACTGGAGGAAAGACTAGGTGCTGAGAGCTCTCTTAAACCTGCATTAAGGTGGCAATGGGTGTAATTACAAACGCCTGTGAAGTCATGTGTCCCTGAAATAGGGGGTACTATATATAAACACAGCTGTAATTGCTACATGGTGAAACCAAAATGTATAAAAATGGCCTTTATTAAAATTTGACAATGTGCACTTTAACCACATTTGATTTTGACTATTACAAGTCTCAAATTGTGAAGTACAGAGGAAAATAAATAAATGATGGGTCTTTGCCCCAAACATTATGGAGGGCACTGTAGGTGATGTTTGGAGACATAACCCTTCTTTAGACTAATTGTAGTAGTAAGAAGGGTCCAAACCTACAACGTCACCTTGCCACATGCTTCAGAAATGCTCCTATCCCATTGAGTTAATCCACCACTTTATGTTTTGCTCAAGTTTCCAGCATCTGCCATTCCTTGTATTTCAATAGGATTAATGCTTCATGCTGAATACTCTACCCCCAAACTGTGGAAGAGAAAAAAACAATTACAGAGAGTGTGGGGAGGGATGGACAGATCAAAGAGAATATCTATCAGAGTGTGGCAATAATTGATGGAATACCTGTGATCTGTGCTACCTGTGTTTGCCACATTCATTCCCCATCCCACTGCCATTCTGACCCATTTGTCGATGGACTCCTGCAATGTCATGAAATGGCCCAATGAAAGCTTCAGGAACAGCATCTTATCGTTCACCTGGGCAAGTCGTAATCTTCCAGACTCAATATCTGATTCCAATATCTTATGTAACTATCTTTTTCGGAATCAGAGGCATTGGCGCATTAAAGCAGGGAAACATGCTTTTCGGCTCACCTTGCCCATGCCAACCGTTAACATAGCAGAGTAGTCCTATTTGTCTGCATTTGGCCAATAGACCACTAAAACCTTTCTATCCATATTTCTGTTTAAATGTTTTTTTAAAGGTCGTAGTAATTGTGTCCTCTGGCAGCTCATTCCAGATACGGACCACACCGAGTGAAAACCAGGCGGAGGTCCCATCTCTCCCGGCTCACCTTAAGCCTATGCCCTTTAATTTTAGAATCCTCTACCCTGAAAAAAAGACTGCGAGCGTTCACTTTATCCATGCACTCATGGTCTTCTACACTCTAAAAAAAAGTCCTAGCCGATTCAACTCCCCATTAACCAAGCCTGTTTTCCTCTTGGTTATTTACCTATTTTACTGCTTCAGAAGTACTCCCTCCATTATCTGAAAGTGACCTGCTGGATATTTCCTTTAGCTCGGCATTTTACAGATTAAATATATCCCCATCTCAATTTAACCCACTCCCCACCCCCTCCTCTCCCCCTTGCTTCATTTCATGGTGTTTATGTTCCTTTCTCACTGCTGCCCTCATTAATCTGTCAACTGAAGAATTCCATATCCATAGCTCATCACCATGACAACCCTACTCTATAAAAACAGATTTAGTCTACAACTAATCTGACTGATAGTTTCCAGCATTTTTGTCCTATTGAATTTAGACATCAGAATAATCTATGGTGCAAATGCTGAAACCTTTTCACTACAACACATACTGCACCATTGTACAGGTTGATAATGTATAATATTTAAGACTAGTTTATCCAATCCACAAAACTTTAATATTATCCACAGAATATTTGAAATTCGTACAATTCAATTAATAGAGTCATAGCGCCACATAGCACGGAGCAGACCTTTCAACCCAACTCATCATGCAAACAAAATGCCCCATCTCAGCTTGTTGCATTTACTCACATTGGCCCCTTATCCCTCTTATGGGGCTGTCCCACTAGGAGCTAATTCAAGAGCTTTCCCAGAGTTTAAAAAAAAAATCAAACTCGTGGTAAGCACGTAGAATGTACGTTGCAGGTACGTCGGAGCCCGGGACGTCTCTTAACGGCTCGTAACGCTAACGGCAGGTACCCTGGAAACGCGGTAAGCTCGGGAAGACTCGTGAAGATTTTTCAACATGTTGAAAAATGTCCACTAGAGCCCCGAGTACCTACGAGCGGCTATTACCGTAATTCCCCGAGTTCGAATCAGGGGAAACTTGGGAGAACTTGAATTAGCTCGTACAGTGGGACAGCCCCATAAGCCTTTCTATTCAATATATCTGTCCAAATATCTTTTGAATGGTCTTATTTAACGTGCTTCAACTATTTCCTCGGGTAGCTTATACCATTTACCCACCACTATCTGTGTGAAAACGTTGCCCCACACGCTCTTATTAATTATTTCCCCATTGACCTTAAGCCTATGCCCTTTTGTCCTCTTTATTGTCCTACCATGCAAAAAAGAGTATGTTCATATCTATTCCCCTCATAATTTTATGAACCTCTTCTCAGCCTCATGTAATGCAAGAAATTAAATCCTAGCCTGTGCAATCTCTTATTTAGTTTAGTGATGGGGTCACGGAAAGAGCGTTCATGTCGCGGCCCTGTTTCCACCAAGCTTTCCACCACCACGCACAAGAAGCGCAAGACGCAACTGTATGCAGATGCCAAGAAGTGTGTTCAGCTCTGGCTGAACAATTTCTAATCTTGTGATGTGGACTCTAAGAAATTTAGTGTTACAGCATAGAAACAGGCCTTTCAGCTCATCGTGTCCACGTCGCCCATCAATCACCCATATACCATTAGCATGTTATCCCACTTTGCATTCCTACACGCTAGGGTGAATTTGTAGATGCCAATTAACCTACAAACTTACACATCATTCGAATGCGGGAGGAAAACGGACACCCAAAGACCCACGCGGTCACAGGGAGAATGTACAAACTCCACAGAGATAGCACCCTTATTCAGGATCGAACTCGGGTCTCTGGTGCTGTAGGCAGCAGCTCTGCCGCTGCGCCACTTCATTTAACTCAGGCCCTTGAATCCTGACAACATAAAACTTCTCTTCACTCTTTTCAGCTAAATCGCACCTTTCCTACTGCTGATAATTTGCATAACCTGCAACATCATGGAAAATGGATCTGGGTGCCAACTAACATTCATGTCACACAAGTCTCAGCCAGTGATCATCTCCAACAAGATGTTGGAGATAATCAGTCTGAAGGGTCTCGACCCGAAACGTCGCCTATTCATTCGCTCCATAGATGCTGCCTCACCTGCTGAATTTCTCCAGCTTTTTGTCTACCTTCGATTATTCCAGCATCTGCAGTTCTCTTTTAAACATCTCCAACAAGAGAGTGCCTAACAACATTTCCATATTTAGGATTAGAGATACAGCGTGGACACAGACCCTTTGGCCCACCAAGGTCCGCGTCGACCAGCGAACCCCGTATATGTTCCATATTCAACAGCATTAGCATCTCCAAGTTTCCTATCAGCAACATCCTGGTGGTCACTATTGACTAGAAACTCAACTGAACTAGACACAGAGGTACTATGGCTACAAGAACAAGTCAGAAGTTAGGCATCTTGCAGCAAGTGATTCACCACCGTTTTCTTCTCCCATCAAAAAGCATGTGAAAAGTGCACCTCCAACATAAAGTGAAGGGGGAAAGATTCAATAGGAATCGGAGGGGTAACTTTTTCACAAAAAGGGTGGTGGGTGCATGGAACAAGCTGTCAGAGGCAGGGACTATCCCAATGTTTAGGAAATAGTTAAACAGGTACATGGATAGGACAGGTTTGGAGGGATATGGGCCAACCGCAGGCATGTGGGACTGGTGTAGCTGGGACATGTTGGCCAGTGTGGGCAAGTGGGCCGAAGGGCCTGTTTCCAGGCTGTATGACACTTTGACTCTACGATTCTATAACTCAAGAAATGGGGTGGGAGATTGCAACCTTCACATGGTCCACCCTGTATCGACTAATGCAATCAACCCAACGTGCACAAACAAATAGATCAAATAGAACAAGTTGACCTACAACTTTAGGCTGTGCACGCCATACGCAAGAAGACTCAAGAAATGCAATAGCATCCAAAACGGAGCAGACTAATTAGACTGGCGTCCACAAAACATCACTTCAGCACAGGCATGCGGTCGCATGTTGCATCTACCTCATGCACAAGTTATTCATCCACACTAGCTCAACAAATAACCAACACCTAACCCCACCCTCCAAATCCAAAAACTCTTACATCCAAGGAGGGCCACATTAATATGGAAAAACAACTAGCTGCAGATCCCCAACTAAATTATATATCATTCTGATTTAGAAGTGCATCAATGATCTGCTGCTTTTAAATCCTAGAACTCGAGACATTAGCAGAACAGAAATATATTTACCAAAGGCTCACAGTGAGTGCCAATCATTGTGAGAAATTGGTTATGGCCGATAAATGGGTCTTGCTACCCATCAAATGAATGAATTAGAAGAAGTCAATGACCAGTAAGCTATACATGGGCAGCCAAGAACTGCAATTTTCAGATGTAGTAGAAAAAGCTGGCTTATCTTGATATAAACATTTTGAAATTAAGCTTCCAATATATATTTTTTTAATCCATCACAATGGTACTTACCAATCTCAATGCCTAGTCCACCAATACCACTTAGGAAAACATAAGACTGAGCCATCTGACACATTGCATGGTCTCCGAGGACATAGCGTTGACGACTGTAATAAAAAGGAAGAACATAAGAAACAGGCCCAGGCCATAAAGATCCTTGTCACTTGATAAAATGCTGCATTGAAATTAAATTTCCCACTCAACTCCCATGTTCCCTGATCTTCCTCAAGTCCAAAGTCTATGATATGTACAATAAAACTAAATGACTGAACATCTACCGACCACTAGGGCAGAGAATTCTTAAGATTCCTCACCTACCTTAGAGAAGACATTTTTCATTTTAGTATCATTTGGCAGATTCTTAAACTGCAAATATGTTTGCCTAGTTAAGACTTTCCAGAGAAAACAGCTCTCAACATAGTTTAGTTTAGTTTATTGTCACGTGTACCAAGGTACAGTGAAAAGCTTTTTGTTGTTGTGTGCTATCCAATCAGTGGAAAGACTATACATGATTACTATCAAGCCACCCACAGTGAACAGATACAGGATAAAGGGAATAACGTTCAGTGCAAGATAAAGTCCAGAAAAGTCTGAATGAAGATATTCAGAGGGTCTCCAATTGGGTAGATGGTAGGTCAGAACCACTCAGTAGTTGGTGATAGGATGGTTCAGTCTGCTGATAACAGCTGGGAAGAAACTGTCCCTGAATCTGGAGGTAAGCATTTGTACACTTCTGTACCTCTTGCCTGATTGGAGTGGGGAGAAGAGGGAATGGCCAGGGTTGAGACTTGTCCTTGATTATGCTGATGGCAGCATGAAGTGTAGATGAGTCAATGGAAGGGAGGTTGGTTTGTGTGATGCTCTGGGTTGCGTCCACAATTCGCTGCAAATTCTTCCTGTCTTAGATGGAGCTGTTCCCAAACCATGCTGTGATGCATCCTGATAAAATGCTTTCTACGATGCATCTGTCAAAGTTGATGCGAGTTGTTTGGGACATGTCGAACTTCCTAAGCCTTCTAAGGAAGTAGAGGCATTGATGTGTTTTCTTGGCCATTGCTTCGATATGGCTAGACCAGGACAGGTTGCGGGTGATATTTACTGCTAGGAACTTGAAGCTTTCAACCATCTCTACTTCGGCACTGTAAATGTCTACCACTTCGCTTCCTTAAGTCAATCACTTTTCCCTTTGTCTTGCTGACATTGAGAAAAGGGTCACAGGGAGAACGTGAAAACTCCCTACAGACAAGTACCCATTGTCAGGATCAAACTCAAGGCCCTGGTGCTGCAAGGCAGCAACATTACCGCTGCGCCACTGTACCTGCTGATGATCAGGTTAAAGCATTGATTGGAGGTGTGGATCTGACAGAGCATGAACTGGAGTTGATGGAGATGAGCGAGGCCCAGATGTGCAGGAGCCTCTGGGTAATAGCCAGAAGGTGAAGGGTATCCCCACACTCTCTCTCCCTGTGTCCCTCACCTCAATGCATACCCATTTCTCCTACAATCTCACCCCATCTTTCCTCTCCCATGAAATATCGCCTAACCATGTCCTTCAGAGATGCTGTCTGACCCACTAAGTTCCTCCTGCATTTTGAGTTCCTCTGTTTAATTGTAGGAACCAGAATCACAATATACCTAGTGGGAAAATACCCATTACTAATTCACCAAATCAGGAATATTTTGCTTCCTCAGTGTCGAATGTTCAAGATTTACCTGTATAAGGAATCATCAATTTCCATATTGTCAGTTGCCATTTTCTGTTGCTGTTTATCAAAATCTGCAAAATAAGGAATTTAAAAATAATTAATCCCTATTTTCTGCTCTTTTAAAATAATCCACTTCCCTAGCTTAGTCTCCCCAGCCTTTAGATTTTCAAAACTTGGAACAAATATTCTCAAATAACACACTCAGTTCAGAGAAAAGGAAATAAGAACTGCAAACGAAAACAAAAATTAAAATAGAAAAGCATATCAATCTTATATTTCACACGGTTATAGAATTATGAGCTGTTTTAGAAAGGATAGTAAGAAACATTTTTTTCCCCAGAGCAGAGGTGTCGATAATTAGAGGCCAGAGGCTCATGTTAAGGGACATGATATTTAGAGGGTATCAATGGAAGAGATGGGAATGGTATGCATGGACTCCTCTGCTGCAAGAAAAACACTCAAACCTCAAACCTGAAACATTCTATCCCAGGCAGCATCCAAGTAAATCTCCTTTACACCATTTCCAATGCAATCAAGATTCAAGAGTTTATTGTCATGTGTCCCTGATAGGACAATTAAATTCTTGCTTTGCTTCAGCACAACAGAACATAGTAGGCATGACTACAGAAGAGATCAGTGTGGCCATATACCATTATATAAATATATACACACATGAATAAATAAACTGATAAAGTGCAAATAAACAGATAATGGGTTATTAATATTCAGAGTTTTGTCCGAACCAAGGTTAATAGCCTGATGGCTGAGGGGAAGTAGCTATTCCTGACCCTGGTTGTTGCAGTCTTCAGGCTCCTGTACCTTCTACCTGAAGGTAGCGGGGAGATGAGTGTGTGGCCAGGATGGTGTGGGTCCTTGATGATACTGCTAGCCTTTTTGAGGCAGCGACTGTGATAGATCCCCTCGATGGAAGGGAGGTCAGAGCCAATGATGGACTGGGCAGTGTTTACTACTTTTTGTAGTAATCATGTCCTTCCGATCCTGTACCAACCGGAACTGCACACAATACTCCATTGGTGGCTTAACCAAAGATTTATGACATGCACGTTTCTACCAGTAATCACTCTTTGAAGGGATATCCTTGGACAAATAGTCAAAACCTAAAAGTTACAGTGTGCGAGTGAGAGGGGAAAGACAAAAGTGTTGGGAGGAGATTTTCAAATTTGTCCCTGGGCTGCCAAAGGCATATATACCACTGGGTGTATGGAACGAGCTGCCATGGGGGTAGTTGAGCCAGGGACTATTGCAATGTTTAAGAAACAATTAGACAGGTACATGAATAGGACAGGTTTGGAGGGATGTGGGCCAAACGCAGGCATGCGGGACTAGTGTGGATGGGACAAGTTAACCGATATGGGCAAGTTGGGCCAAAGGGCCTGTTTCCATGCTGTCTGACTATGACTCTCATCTTAAAAGCTATGCCATAGAGTTTTTCAACTACTTCCTCCGGCAGCTCATTCCATACACCTACCACCCTTTGCATGAAAAAGTGACCCCTCAGATTGCTATAAAATCTTTCCCCTCTCACTTTAAACCTATGTCGTCTGGTTCTCGATTACTCCACTCTGGGTAAGAGACTCTGTGCGTCTACCCAATCTATTCCTCTCATGATTTTATACACCCTTCATCCTCCTGCACTCCAAGGAATAGCCCGAGCCTGCCAAGCCTCTCCCTATAGCTCAGGTCCTCGAGTCCTGGCAACATCCTCGTAAATCTTAGCCGAACCCTTTCCAGCTTGACAGCATCTTTCCTATAAAATGATGCCCAAACCTGAACACAATACTCTAAATGCAGCCTCACCAACGTCTTATACAACTGCAACACGACCTCCCAACCTCTATACTCAATGCTCTCTCTGATAAAGGCCAATATGCAAAAAGCCTTTTTGACTACCCTATCTACCTGTGATGCCACTTTCAACTAACTATATACCTATACTCCTAGGAGTACAGTGGAGGTATATGGATTATGTGCAGGCAGATAAGAGTTGTCTTGGCATCATGTTCGGCCTAGTGATTATGGGCCAAAAAGTCTGTTCTTGTGCAATACTGTTCTATGTTCAACAGAAAATATTTGTATGGTTAGCAATAACATTTAACAAAAGGATTCACCATTGAGCTGAAAATAAAATTCAGAGTAACTATTGAATTGAAAGATGCAGGATGGAAATAGACCCCTCGGTCCACCAAATCAACACCAACCATCACTAGTTCATACTAGTTCTATGTTATCCCAATTTCTCATCCACTCCTGACACACTAGGGGCAATTTACACAGGCCAATCAACTTACATACCATCTTAAAGAAGCACACAGGATTGCTGCTGAGGATTATTATTGAACATATGCTGTGTCCTATAATCTTTTAGTTCTTGGGCTCTCCCCTTCTTCAGTGCCTGAAACAGGATTATTTCTGAAAAGAGGAAACAATCACTCCTGAAATTTATCAGGGTCAGGAAGTTAAAAAATAGTATGAATAGTAGACTTTGTGTTTCTGGTTCATGCTGCGCCTCTATCCGACCTTTCAAAGGAGAACCTTTGCAACTGACTCCACAGACTAACTCATGCACAACTCTCGTGACCTGTGTTCAATCCAGACCTCTGGTGATTGTAGTTTATACATTTTTGCTGTGGGTGTGCGGGCTTCCTCATGGTGTACTGGTTTGTCCCATATCCCAAAGATGCAATTTCACTGACACCAGCGATGTCAATGGCAAGGAACTGCAGATTCTGGTTTATACCAAAGATGGACACAATGTTGGAGTAACTCAGCAGATCAGGCAGCATCTCTGGAGAGAAGGAATGGTGTTTCCTCAGACTGAGAGTCAGAGAAGGGGAAAACTGGAGATATGGAAGGGTACAAAGTGAATGTAAGGTGTGAAAAGAACAGATCAAAGCAGACGACGATCTAGGAAATGTATTGTTGGCTGAGGGGAAGGAGACAACCAGGTATACAAACAGTAAAATTAATCAGGAAGACAGTGAAACTGGGAAGAGAACTATGATGGAGGAGGGACAGAGGGAGAGGTGATGTAGGGTTACTTGAAGTTAAAGAAATCAAGAGTCATATCGCTGGGTTGTAAACTGAAATGAAATACGAGGTACCGTTCCTCCAATTTACGTTTGGCCTCACTCGTTCGCCGGCATTGGCGCCGCCAACCGTTCAACCTTGTGATAACGGCGAGACCACACGGAAATCTGTCACGTCCGTGGGTGGGTTTGCACCAAAATGACGGGACCGAGCAACACCAGGGATATTGATGTGAATGAGTCTGCACTCTCAATCTCCCCTTCTGAGTGTGCTCCTGACTGCCTGCCTCTCTGTCTCTGGGTCTGTCTCCTTTTCCCCAAGTGTATGGACACACAAAATGACTCAAAGTGCTGGAGTGATTCAGCATCTCTGGAGAGCGTGGATCTGCCCTCTCCTCCCTCTGGTCTCTTTCCTTCCTCCTCTCATCTCCTTTCCTTCCCCTTCCTCCTTTCTTCTTTCTCGGCCTCCCTTCCCCCTCTCCTTTCCAGCACTCTTTCCCTCCTTCAATTCTTTCTCCCTCTCTTTCCTCCCCTCTCCCTCCTTCTTTTCTCCCTCCCTCCTCTCCTTCTTTTCTCCCTCCTCTCCTTCCTCCTTTCCTTCCTCCTTTCCTTCCCCCTCTCCTTTCCTTCTTTTCTCCCTCCCTCCTCTCCCCTCCCCTGCCATCTCTCCTTTCCTCTCCATTCCGGGCCCACTCGTGCTCCACCAACCCCAACTCACCGGACTACGGTGACACCACGAAGGAGCCCGGCGACAGTGGAGTCGCCGCCCGCAGAGGCGAGGCCCGGCCCGGCCCGGCCCGGCCTGTCGTGTGGTGTGGTGTCCCGCCGCTTGTTGCTGCTGCAGCCGGTCCTGATCTGGTCTGTCCGAAGATTACAGAGGAGCTCGATAATCTTTGGTCCTGTCCCGCACTGCTGCAGCCGAGCCGGTCCTGTCCTGTCCTCTCCCAGCGCCTGTCCCGCACTGCCCTGTCGTGTCCCGCACTGCTGCAGCCGAGCCGGTCCGGTCCTGTCCTCTCCTGTCGTGTCCTGCCTGTCCCGCCCCCTCCGCCATTGACCCGGACGTGTTACGAGGCCGGGGTGGCGGTGAGCGACGTTCAATGGCGGCGGGGAGCGGGGGCCTGAAGCAAAGATACTAGAGAAGCTCCTTTATAATCTTTGGCCTGAAGTGGCGACAGGCCTGCTGGTGTTCCCTGTCTTGCTGACAGTCTGCAGAAGGGCGAAGATAGACACAAAATGCCGGACCAACATCCGCAGTTCCTTCCTACACATTTAGTCTGAAGAAGGGTCTCGACCCCAGAAACGTCAGTCCTTCTCTCCAGAGATGCTGCCTGGCCCAGAGTTACTCCAGCATGTTGTGTCTGTCTTAATAGACAATAGGGGCAGGAGTAGGCCATTCGGCCCTTCGAGCCAACACTGCCATTCACTGTGATCATGACTGATCTTCCCCAATCAGTACCCCGTTCCTGCCTTCTCCCCATATCCCCTGACTCTGCTATCTTTAAGAGCTATATCTAAAACTCTCTCTTGAAAGCATCCAGAGAATCGGCAGAGAATTTCACAGATTCCCAACTCTGGGTGAAAATGTGTCCTTCCTATACATTTTGTCTGCTCCACTCCTCAGGGCAAACCTATTTCAAAGAAGTTCTCTTCCTCTCTCAGTCCAGACTTCTGCAACTCCCTCTCTCGCTGCTTCCCCTCTGTGATTCCTCCTGTTCTTAAGCTCCACCACCACGTTTTAACCTAGGAGTCTGAAGAAGGGTGTTGACCCAAAACATCATCCACTCCTTCGCTCCAGAGATGCTATCTGTCCCATCCAATTACTCCAGTATTTTTGTGTGTATGGTGTAAACCAGCATCTGCAGTTCATTCCTACACAACTCTGGTCTTTCAAACTACTTGGTTGGGAGAAGGTATAGTCCAGATAATTGTAGGATTCAGTGGATTTATGGTAGACGTCAGTTGATATTCTGTCCCCAGTGTCAGAGATAGCCCAAGTGAATCTGAGGACTGGGTGGAAGTTTGTGGTAAAGTTAATGAAATAAACTAGTTCTGCCCGGATGAGCCCCAATGCAATCATTAAACTAGCGGAGAAAGAGGTAGGGGGTGGTGTCAGATAATGCTATGTGTGGGAGTCAGTGGGATTACAGTGGACATCAGTCAATAGTCTGTCCCCTTTGTTGGAGACAGAAAAAAAATGGGAGAGAGGTGCCAAGGATGCTCCAAGTGAATTTGAAGGCAGGGTAAAGGTTAGTGAAAATGTGAATGAATTTGGCATGGGTACAGGAGGCAGCCCTGATACAGCCATCAACATAGTTGATTTGGGGGGGGGGTGCTCGTTTACATTTGGAACATGGACTGCCATGTAACCAACAAAAACCTGTGACCCATGACCCATTGACCCATGCCCATGGCTACTTCCATGGTATAGATGAGTCAATGGGGGCCTAAGAATTGAAAGATATTAAATTGTTGAAGACATGTGAGGTGTCTCGAATGTAGGTCGGAAGATTCTGGACATGGGGAACAAGATGGAATCAAGCTATTTGGATACGAGTTCTATGGGACAGGAGCAAGCAGAAAGAATGTATCTACCGGCAGTACTGTTTGTGGATTTTGGGAAGGAGTTAGAAATAGGCAGCATGGGGCTAAGGTTGAGGATGTGAAGGGAAGATCCCCAGACGGTCTGGGAGATGGTGGCCTGGTGTTTGTCTGTAGGGTCATAGTTCAGTAGTAGTTATGAAGGGATGTCTGACAGTTGGCATCTGGCCTCTAATGGTCAGCCTGCCATATTAAAATGATCCTTGTCCACAAGTTTGATAACAATATTTGGATTGTTACTGAGTGAGGGCTTTTCCTGGATGGCTGCCAGTGACTAGCGGTGTTCTGCAACGGGTCGGTTCTGAGGCCACTACTCTTCACGTTGTACATCAGTGATTTGAATGATGGAATTGAAGGCTTTGTGGCCATGTTTACGGATTATACAAAGATAGGGGGAGGGGGGGGTAGTGTAGCGAAAGCAGGAACTCTGCAGAAGAACTTGGACAGGTTGGGGGAATGGGCTAAGAAGTGGCAGATGGAATATAATGTAGCAAAGTGTGGAGTTGTACGTTTTAGTAGTAGGAATAAAGGCATAGACTATTTTTAAAATGGGGAGAGGATTCAGAAATCGGAGGTGCAAAGGGACTTGAGAGTGCTGGTGCAGGATTACCAAAAGGTTAATTTGCAAGTTGAATCGGTAGTAAGGAAGGCAAATGCAATGTTAATATTTATTTCGAGAGGACTAGAGTATAAAAACAGGGATGTAATGGCGAGGCTTTATAAGGCACTGGTCAGACGGCATTTTGAGTATTGTGTTCATTTTTGGGCCCCATATCTGAGGAAGGATGTGCTGGCGTTGGAGAGGGTCCAGGGGTGGTTTATGAGAATGATCCCGGGGATAATTGGGTTAACATATGATGAGCGTTTGACTGCACTGGGCCTGTACTTGCTGACGTTTAGAAGGATAAGGGGGGGGGACCTCATTGAGACGTACTGAATCGTGAAATGCCTGGATTAAGTGGTTGCTGAGAGGATTTTTCTACTAGAGGGAGAGTCTAGGACCAGAGGACATAGCCTCAGAATAAAAGAACGCACCTTTAGAAAAGAGATGAGGAGGAATTTATTTTGGCAGAGGGTGGTGAATCTGTGGAATCCATTGCCACAGACAGCTGTGGAGCCCAAATCATTAGGTATTTTTAGGCTGAAGATTGACAGATTCTTCATTAGTAAGGGTGTCAAGGGTTATGGAGAGAAGGCTAGAGAGTGGGATTTGATGGGCCGAATGGCCTACTTCTGTTCCTATGACTTTTGAACATAAACAAAGTCCTATTAAGGTGCATTCAAGTCTTCCTGGCTCTTATACTCGATGCCCAGACCTTTAAAAGCAAGCATAACATCTGCCTTGGTTTCATCACTATACCTGGGTTGGCACCTTCATGGAGTAATGGACTTGGGACCCAAGATCCCTCTGTACATCAATGCTGCTGTCAAAGAACTTACCATTAATTGTATATTTTCCTCCTGCATTCGACCTTCCAAAGTGCAACACCTCACATTTGCTCGGATTAAACTCCCATCTGCCATTTCTCTACCCGTTTCAGTAGCTGATCATTATCCCACTGTACATTTTTGTCAGCATTTTTCACAATTTTCAACCCCGACAATATTGGTGCCGTTTGCAAACTTACTAACTAACCCTTCCACGTTAAGACCTCCAGCTGAATTATTCCCCTTCCACCACATTATTATGATGCCCTACTGAAATAAGGACCATTGAATGTGACAAAGACACTCTATATTGGCAATGCCTGCGTAGACTTCTTGCAGTGAGTAAAATGTTTTTCCATACGGTTGGCAATCATTTTTCCAAGGAAGCTTGTGCAATCAAATAAATGTTACCAATCGACTCAGCACGATGAATTACATCAACTACAATTGTTTGCAACAGGTTATTGTGAAAGTCTGCTGAAATAAGGTGATTGAATGTGACGCAGCTACTGCCTATTGGAAACGCCTAACAAGACTGCTTGGACCGAGTAGAACGCTTTTCCATACGGTTTAGCAATAACTTTTCCTTGGAAGGTTGTACACCAAATCAGCCATGATCACATTGAATGGCGGTGGTGGCTTGAAGGGCCGAATGGCCTACTACTGCACCTTGAATTGAATTGAATTGAATCCTTTATTTGTCATTCAGACCTTTCGGTCTGAACGAAATGTCGTTGCCTGCAGCCATACATGTAATAATAAACAACACACAATAAACACAAATTAACATCCACCACAGGGAGTTCACCAAGCACCTCCTCACTGTGATGGAGGCAAAAGTCTTAGGGTTGCTGTCTCTTCCCTCCTCTTCTCCCTCTGCGCTGAGGTGATACCCCACCGGGCGATGGTAAGTCAGTCCCGCGGTTCAAGCTCCGCGGCCCGGGGGTGGTCGAAGCTGCCGCCCTCCAGTCCAGTGGACGCAGTTGTTGCCGCGGGAGCTCCGGAAAACAGGCATCAACCTGTGACCCGCGAGCTCCCGACGATGTCATCCACTGGCCCGCGGCCGAGCCCCGGATTCAGGTCGCTACCGCCAGAACGCCGCCGGAGCACCGTCTCCGCCCCGCACCGGGCCGCCCACACGGGAGCTTCTCAGCCCCGCACCGGGCCGCCCACACGGGAGCGTCTCAGCCCCGCACCTATTGTCTATTGTCTAAATAAATAATACCATTCGATTAGGGAGCATGAATTACATCAAGTAAACGTGTTTGCAACAGATTATTGAGAAGGCCTGATGAAATAAAGGCAATTGAATGTGAAATACCTAACCAGGGTGCCTGCACTAAATAGAAAACTTTTCCATACAGTTGGCAATAACTTTTTCTAGGAAGGTTGTACTATACAAGTTACAATTCAATTCGGAATCATGAATTACACCAGCTAGATAAGTTGCAGAGTTTTTTGTGAAAGTCTGCTGAAATAATGGGAATTGAATGTGACATAGCTTCACAGTATTGGATCTGGCTGACTAGACTGCTTGTACTAAGTAGAAAACTTTTCCATATGGCAGGCAATAACCATACAACCAAATACATGTTAAGAGTCGAATACGCAGCATGGGCTACATCAAATAGACATGTTTGCAAGAGGTAGATGCAAAATGCTGGAGTAACTCGGGCAGCATCTCTGGAAAAAAGGAATAGGTGACGTTTTGGGTCGCCACCCTTCATCAGATTGAGAGGGAAACTAGAGGTATGAAAAGGTACATGAACAGGTCAGAGACGGCACCGATGACCAAAGAGCCCATAATGGTCCATTGTTGGCTGCGGAGGAGGTGATAATGAGGGGACATGAACAGTTAAATTAGCAGGACAACTAGGTCGGGGAGGGACTGAGAGAGCAGGAATGCAAGGGTTACATGAAATCAGAGGACCCATATGTTTTGGTCCTGCCCTTCTTTGAAAAAATATTGGAAATAAATTTTTGATACTATTTCTGTAGTCTTAGGCATAGATTTACAACCTCATCATATTACTGCAATTTTTGGGCTACCAATGTTAGATTATATTCATTTGTCCCGTTCTGCCCATCGGTTGATTGCTTTTACCACATTAATCGCCAGAAGATCTATTTTATTTAAATGGAAAGACTCCAACCCTCCGACCACACTCCAGTGGTATTCGGAAACGATATCATGTTTAAATTTAGAAAAAAATCAGGAGTGACACTGTTGAACCCTTGGTTAAATTTGATAAGACTTGGGGAAAATTTATTGAACATTTTTATACAACATAAAGACTTGGGGAAAATGTATTGAACATTTTTATACAACATAAATTGCTCCCTCTTTAACCGTTATAAAAATGATTTTACCTCTAAAGGGTGGAACGGACTGGATGACAAACAGACTTACATTGTTGAAATTCTCAGTTCAGATTCGGTTTTGCTTTGCTTTGTTTTTTTAATCTATTTTATTTTTATGCGTATTTTATTATTATCAATTTTTCTCTTTTTTTTCTTTCTTTAGTTAGAGGGGGGGTTTTTTTTCCTTTTTTTCTTTTTCTTTTTGTCTTTTTATCTTTGTGTTTTTTTAACATTTATAAGTTTCCTTTTAAAGATTTAACTATATTTACATAGAGACCAGGAGGTCTATATTCATTGTGTATTTTGACACTGGTCTCATATTAGGTTATACCTGTTATTAATGTAATCCTGATCCCTATGTATCAATACCATTGTTTTGTTTATCATTATTCTTTTTGCTCTGTTTTTTTATGTTTTATTTTTGCTTTTTTTTGGAAAAATATAACCAATAAAAAGATTTTAAAAGAAAGAAAGAAATCAGAGAAATCAATATTCACACCACTGGGTTGTAAGCTACCCAAGCGAAATATGAGGTGCTGTTCCTCCAATTTGAGTGTGGCATCTCTCTGACAGTGGAGGAGGCCCAGGACAGAAAGGTCACTATAGAAAAGGAAAGGGAAGTTAAAATATTTGGCAACAGGGAGATGGCGTAGGCCAAGGCGGACTGAGCATCTACTGGATCCATTGTTCCCAGTGTGGACTCCTATATATTGTTGAGATCAAGGGCAGAATGGTGTACAATCAAATAAATGTTACAATCCATTCTGCACCATCCATTACATCAACTAAACTTGTTATTGGTTATTAACAATAAAGAGGTTATTTAGAAGGTGTGATGAAATAAAGCCAATTGCATGTGGCATAGCTACATTGTATTGGAAATGACTAACCAGTTTGCATGCACTAAGTGTAGACAAGGATAGACAAAGGAGAGTCGGTGGATGTGCTTTACCTAGAATTTCAAAAGGCCTTTAATAAGCTACTGCACGTGAGGCTGCTAAAGAGGATGAGAGCCCATGGTATGAGAGGGAAGGTACTAGTATGGATAGCAGGTTGGCTGAATGACAGAAGGCAAAGGTTGGCAATAAAGGGGGCTTTTTCCTGGTAGGCTGCCAGTTACTAGTGATGTTCTGCAAGGGCTGGTGCTGGTGCCGCTACTCTTCACATTGTCTATCAATGATTTGAAATATAACTACAGCTTTGGAAACACTGACTTACTCTGTTTACAGTAAGCAGCGTTCACTTCCATGAATCTTCCAATAACTGTTCAGGGCAATGTGCTGCAATCAAATAAATGACCAATCGATTCAGCTTCATGAGATACATCAGAATGGTTAGTTTACAAGGTACACAAAATTGCTGGCGAAACTCAGCGGGTGCAGCAGCATCTATGGAGCGAAGGAAATAGGCGACGTTTCGGGCCGAAACCCTTCTTCAGACTGAAGAAGGGTTTCGGCCCGAAACGTCGCCTATTTCCTTCGCTCCGTAGATGCTGCTGCACCCGCTGAGTTTCCCCAGCAATTTTGTGTACCTTCGATATTCCAGCATCTGCAGTTCCCTTTTGAACACTGGTTAGTTTACAACACGTTATAACTAACTACATGGTAATCCAAGGCCAGTGTATTAAAAATAACACTACAGCTTAGAAATCACTGAATTAGTCTGTTTGCAGCAAGCAGCATTCACTTCTTTGAATCTTGCAACAACTTTTCAGTGCAAGGTGCTACAATCAAATAAATGACTCCAATCTATTCAGCTTCCTAAGATACATCAGAAAAGTTAGTTCACAACACGTTATTACTAACTACATGTTAGTTAGAGGTCGATATATGGAAAAGCACTCTATAGCTTTGGCAACACTACCACTGCCTCCCAGCGGGCCAGGACACCAGCCGCAGTCAGACTGCAGAGGAGGACTCGCCCCACAGGGCGCCGCTGCCGTTAGAGAAGCTGGCGCAGAGCGACTGGTCGAAGTGAGATCGTCAAGACGGAGCCTCGAGGTTGAGGCGGAGTCCCTGCAGACGAGGTCCGTTCGGAGCCTGGAGGTCGGGACATGTCAACAAAGGGGGACCCGAAGTGGATGGACCGGAGATATATGTAAATTACTACAGCTTTGGAAACACTGAATTAGTCTGTTTGCAGAAAATGCATTCGCTACCATGACTCCTGAAATAACTTTTCAGGGCAAAGAGCGACAATAACTAAATGACCATCGATTCAGCCTCATGAGATACATTAGAAAGGTTGGTTTACAACATGTTATTACTAACTACATTTCAGTTAGAAACCGATTAATGGAAAATACCTCTGCAGCTTTGGAAAGACTGAATTAGTCTGTTTGTAGAAAGCAGCATTGACTTCCAGTAACCTTGCAGGGCAAGGAGCTACAATCAAATAAATGTCACCAATCAATTCAGCTTCATTAGAAAAGTAAGATTACAAGATGTTATTACTAACTACATTTTAGTTAGAGGCCGATATATGGAAAATAACTACAGCTTTGGAAATACTGAATTAGTCTGCAGAAAACAACACTCACTTCCAGTCTGAAGAAGGGTTTCGGCCCGAAACGTTGCCTATTTCCTTCGCTCCATAGATGCTGCTGCACCCGCTGAGTTTCTCCAGCATTTTTGTGTACACTCACTTCTATGAACCTTGCAGTAACTGTTCAAGGCAAGGAGCTACAATCAAAGAAATAACACCAGTCGATTCAGCTTCATCAGGTACATCAGAAAGATTAGTTTACGACAGGTTATTACTAACTACGTTTTAGTTAGCGGACGATATATGGAAAATACTTCTACAGCGTTGGAAACACTGAATTAGTCTGTTAGCAGAAAGCAGCATTCACTTCCATGAATCTTGCAGTAACCTTGCAGGGCAAGGGGCTACCATCAAATGAATAACACCATTCAATTTAGCTTCACGAGATATATCAGAAAAGTAAGATTACAAGATGTTGTTACTAACTACATTTTGGTTAGAAGCCGATATACGTTTTTCACACAGAGAGTTGTGAGTCTGTAGAATTATCTGCCTCAGTGGAGGCCGGTTCTCTGGATACTTCCAAGAATTATCTGCCTCAGTGGAGGCCGGTTTTCTGGATACTTCCAAGAGAGAGCTAGATGGGGCTCTTAAATATAGCAGAGTCAGGGGATATGGGGAGAAGGCAGGAAAGGGGTACTGATTGGGGATGGTCAGCCATTGAATGGCAGTGCTGGCTCGAAGGGCCGAATGGCCTACACCTGCGCCTATTGTCTATTGTCTAAATACTTCTAGAGCTTTGCAAACACTGAATTAGTCTAGGCCAATAACAGGCAGGGTGTTACAATCAAATAAATGACACCAATCAGTTCAGCTTCATGACATACATTAAAAAAAGGTTACTTTACAACATGTTATAACTAACCATATGCTTGTTCAAGCAGATATATGGAAAATAACTGCTACTTTGGAAACTGAATTAGTCTGCAGGAAGCAGCATTCTCTTCATTATACCTGCAATAACCAAGTAAGGTGCTACAATTAAAGAACTTACTCCAATCAATGCAACCTCATGAGATACATTAGAAAAGTTAGTTTACAGCATTATTACTAACAATATTTTATTTTGAGGCAGATATATAGAAAACTAGGCCAAGTGGGACCTATTGGGTCTCGTCCCGTCAACGTGTGGTTGCAGGGGGGGGCAGCCTGTTGGATCATACACACACACTAACCCACCCCCACCCCACACCCCACACACACACTAACCACCCCACACCCACACACACACACTAACCCCCCCCCCCCTTGATATTATATCAATATTATAATTAATACTTAATTAAGAGAGAGACAGAAGGAACTGCAGATGCTGGTTTACCAAAAAAGACACAAGGTGTTACAACTCTACAGCAAGCAATGTTCACTTCCATGAATCCTGCAATACCTTTTCAAGACAATGTGCTACAATCAAATAAATGACACTAATAAATTCAGCTTCATCAGATACATTAAAAAAAAGTTAGTTTACAACATGTTATTACTAACTTAATTTTAGTTAGAAGCCGATATATATGGAAAATAAGTCTACAGCTTTGTAAATACTGAATGTGTCTGTTTGCTGAAGTAGTATTCACTTCCATGAATCTGGCAATAACTTTTCAAGGCAAGTTGCTGCAATCAAAGAAATAACACCAATCGAGTCAGCTTGATGAGATACATCAGAAACGTTAAGGTACAACATGTTATTACTAATTGCATTTTAGGTTGAAGCCTATATATGGAAAATAGCAACAGCATTGGTTGGTGGCGGCGCATAACGGCAGCAGCTCGACTACAGTCATCTGTCTTTTTTTTATTTTTGTCTTGTTAAATGTATGTTTTGAGCTTAGTTTTTATTATTTTTTAGCTGTGTATATGTGGGAGGTGGAGGGGGGGATGTGGGGGAAACCGTTTAGTTTCTTCCTTGTACAGGGACCCTACTTTTTCCCTGTTGGGTCTCCGGTGTCGTTGGGCCTAACACTGAGGAGCCGTCGGCGGACTCCGGCCGGGACCAACCTGAGGGCTCCAGTCGTGGAGCCTGCAGACCTGACAACGCAAAGCTGGCCGACTTCAGAGCAGGGAGAGCTGTGGTGGCGCGCGGCTGCGACCCGACTTTGGAGCGTAGGAAGCTCCGGCTGCAGGCGCGGTGGACAGGAACATCGGGAGCTCCAGGTCCCTGGTGGGAGACCGCTTTTCGGAGCTCCCGCAATGGCAGCTTCTCCCGCTGGAATCGCGGGGTTGAAAGGACATGAAGCGTGGCCTAACATCGCCCGGTGCTGGTTAGTGGCCACGGGACTTACCATCACCCGCCGGGGGCTCTAACATCGGAGCCCCAGTTCGCCTAGACGCTACAGTTGAACTGCTGGACTGGTTGGTCTGCTTGAACCGCGGGGTTTAAAGGAAACGGGGCTGGGGCCTAACATCGCCCGGCGTGGCTAAATGGCCACAGGACTTACCATCGTCCGCGGGGTCTTTAACATCGGAGCCCCAGTTCGCCTAGACGCTGCAGTTAGACCGCGGGTGAAGAATAAAGGGAAGAGATAAGACTTTGCCTTCCATCACAGTGAGGAGGTGTTGGAGACTCACTGTGATTGATGTTTATGTAACCTGTGTTAAGTGTGGGCCTTGGATTTTTTTGTAATGTAAAAAACTGTAGTAAATGTAATTTCGTTTAAACCTAGGTTTCGCATTCCATTCGAAACACTGAATGAGTCTATTTTCAGCAGGCAGCATTAATTTCTATGAATCCTGCAATAAATTTACAAGTTGCTAATATAACTAAATGCCACCAATCGATTCAGCCTCATGAGATACATTAAAAATGTTGGTTTACAACATGGTATGACTAACTATTTAGTTAGCAGTTGATATATGGAAAATATCTCTTGAGCGTTGGAAACGCTGAATGAATCTCTTTGCAGAAAGCAGCATTCACTTCCATGAATTTAGCAGTGACTTTTCGAGGCAGGGTGCGACAATCAAAGAAATGACCCCAATCGATTCACCTTCATTAGATACATTAGAAAAGCTTGTTTTCAACAGGTTATTACTAACTATATAACTATAATATATCTCTAACTAGAGGCCTAAATATGGAAAATAACTACAGTTTTGGAAACACTAAATAAGTCTGTTTGCAGTAAACAACATTCACTTCCATGAATCTTGCAATAACTTTTCAGGACAAGGTGCTACAATCAAATAAATTACTCCAATTGATTCAACTTCATGAGATACATTAAATAAGTGAGTTTACATCATGTAAACTGCAACACCTCTCCCTTTTCTGTAATACATTTTATTAACCATTCCTCAGCCCATCCGATCAAGATCCTGCTGTAATTTTTGACAACCATTTTTATTATCTACATTTCCACCCACTTTTGTGCCATCAGCAAACTTGCTAATCATGCCTTGTACGTTCTCATCCAAATAATTGGTATAGAAGACAAGCAGTAATGGGCCCAACATTGAACCCTGAGGAACACCACTAGTCACAGGCCCCTGAAAAGCAACCTTCCACCATCACCCTCTTCTTCCTTCCATTAAGTCAATTTTCTATCCATTCAGCTAACTCTGTTTTGATCCCATGCGATCTAACCTTTCGGGACAGCCAACCATGCAGAACTTTTTTGAATGCTTGTACTTGTATATGTCTTGATTGAACGCATGTATGGTGTGATTAGATGTAAACAAAGCTATTCACTGTATCTTGCCATACCTGACAGCTATAAACCAATGTCAATATGTATTACGAAGACTGCCTTCTACATCCCTCACCGCCCCTCTCGATCCCCTACGATACTGAGCCTACGTATGAAGCCCCACATTTTATTTACCCATTCTTCAGGACCTTGGCATCATCACAAAGCCTGGCAAATATTGTCCCTCCCTTATTGCTCTCCAAGAGGGAATTGCTAGTCAGTCATATGGTATTTAACAGTCAACAGCATTGGTGTAGAAACAAAGAAACAAAGATGGTGGTTTATACCAGATATAGACACAGTGTAGAAGTAACTCACTGGGTTAGGCAGCATCTCTGAAGAAAAAGAAGAGATGACGTTTCAGGTTGGGACATTTCTTCTTTCTCCAGAGATGCTGCCTGATGTGTTAAATTACTCCGGCACATTGTGCCTTTCAACAGCATTGAGTAGGTTTGGAGGGTTGGGAGATTGCAACCTTCACGTGGTCCGCCCTGTTTTGACGAATGCAATCAGCCTGGTGTGCACAATCAAATAAGATCAAATAGAACAAGTTGTCCTACAACTTTAGTCTGTGCACGCCATACGCAAGAAGACGAAGTAGGTTTGGAGACACAAGAACCTCTGCCCAGGTTCATAAGTTCTAGGAGCAGAGTTAGGCCATTCAGCCCATCAAGTCTACTACTCCATCATTAAATCATGACTGATCTATCTTTCCCTCTCAACCCCATTCTTTCGTCTTTTCCTCATAACCTCTGACACTCATACTAATAAAAAATCTGTCAGTCCACCTTAAAAATATCCATTGACTTGGCCTCCACAGCCTTTTGTGGCAATGAATCACCACCCTATGACTAAATAAATTCCACCCCATTAGGTAATGCTGGGCAGATGTCCTCTACTGAAGGTGTTAAGTGAACCAGATGGATTTTACAACAAACCTTTCTTGAAGTTATCAATGCTGTTGACTAGTTGTAAATTCAAGTTAATTAACTGAATACAAATTTTGCAGCTGCTGTGGTGTAAGTCAGATTCAGTTCTCTATTTTATTCCAGGCCACTGTATTACCATTTCCATAAGGCACCAGCGCACGACTACCTTTTGTGGGCAGGGACTTCCCAAATCAGTGCTAGCACTAAAGATAGACACAAAATACTGGAGTAACTCAGCGGGTCAGGCAGCATCACTGGAGAAAAGGAATAGGTGAAGTTTCGGGTCGAGACCCTTCATCAGACTGAGAGTCAGGGAGGGGGAAGCTAGAGGTATGGGGGAGGTAACTTCACATACCTCATTTCCCCCTCCCTGACTCTAGTCTGATGAAGGGTCTCGACCCAAAACAGGTTCTGTACCTTCCCATACCTCTAGTTTCACCATCCCTGACTCAGTCTGATGAAGGCTCTCGATCTGAAACTTTTCACCTTTTCATTTTCTCCTTTTGCTTGACCGGCTGAGTTACTCCAGCATTTTGTGTCTATCTTCAGTATAAACCAGCATCTGTAGTTCCTTCTTACACAGTGCTAGAACTTCCCGCTTTGGTACTGATGCAGGTCTAAGTTGAGCAAATTCCCTCATTGTCATGATGTGACACATAAAACATGGAACAGTGCAGCACAGTACACACATAATGTCCAATAACGAACTTGATGAGTAGTTAAACTAATTCCCTCTGCCTGCACGTATTCCACATTCTTCCATTCCCTGCATATCCTTGTGCCTATGTGAAAACTTCACAAACGCCACTATATGCCTCAACCACCACCCTTGGCAACGTGTTCCAGGCACTCACCACCCTCTGTGGTGTTAAAACAAAACTTGCCCTGTACATCACGTTTGAACTTTGCCCCTTTCATCTGTTACATGAGCTCATTGTGAAATTTATAAATCTATAAACAATTCCTCCACGAACAGTTAATTCCTTTAGGTATTAGTCCGTGAGTCATTACATTTCAGGAAGTTCCCTGAGCTTGCATGAACTTCCCCCACATTTAACCTCAAATTTAAAACTAGTTTTGAAAGTTTCCAAACAAGTATGTAACATACCAAGGAATTTCATTGGCCAGATCAGTCATACAATTAAAAGCAACAGATCACTCAAAAACACATTTTAACATGAACATCAACCACAGTGATTACACTTGGGCGTAATTTGCGCGTCACGACACACAACGCGTGCGTCGTGACGCGCACATTACACGTGCATGGTGTGTGGTGACGTAAGCAGTGACGTGCGGTCACGCGTGCTGCCCCAGGATTTTGGGATGTACAAAATCTTTGCGCCGCATCTGCGTAACGCGCAAATGACGCCCAAGTGGGACAGGCCCTTGACTCCTCACATTCCTCACTGTGATGGAAGGCGAAATAAAGTTCAAGTCCTTCCCTTAGTTCTTCCTCGGTCGTGGGCCTCGAGCCCCCATTGACGGGACGATCTTGACTCCCATAGCCGGTGGCGTTCTGGCCCTCCGCGTCGAGGCGATCAGCTCCCGCATCGGGGGGATGTCAGCTCCCCGCGCCGGGCGATCGAACCTCGCCTCGGGACTGGTCGAACCTTCCGCAACGTTGGAGCTTCCCGACTAGCCTCTCCCGACTGCGAGCTTGATGGTAAAGTCTGCGGTGGCCGCGGTGGGAGCGATCCCAGGCAAGGGATCAGCTCCGATGTTAAGTCCGCACCCCACGATAGGGCTCAAAGTCAGTCCGAGGAGGCTTCCAGCTCCATCGATGGAAGGCCGCAGAGCGCCCGGAGAATGTGATCCGAAAATTAATCACGTCTCCGGCAAGGTAAGAACTTGAAAAAAAGTTTCCCCCGACCCCTCCCCCCTCCCCCCACATAAAACAAACAGAAGAACATTAAAACAAACTTTTAACACACTAAAAAATAACAAGAAGAATGAAAAAACGAACAGACTGCCGGCAAGGCAGCCATCGCCCCGGCACCCCTGATGAATGGATATTAGGTGAATCGAGGACCAAGTAAGTGACTCCGGGACCAGAGGACATAGGTTTAAGGTGAAGTGGAAAAGATTTAATAGGAATCTGAGGGGTAACCTTTTCACACACAGGGTGGTGGATGTATGGAATGAGCTGCCAGAGGAGGTAGTTGAGGCTGAGTCTATTGCAATGTTTAAGAAACAGACAGGTACATGGATAGGATGGGTTTGGAGGGATTTGGACCAAACTCAGGCAGGTGGGAATAGTGTAGCTGAGACATGTTGGTCGGTGTGGGCAAGTTGGGCCGAAGGGCCTGTTTCTACACTGTATCACTCTATGACTCAACAACTTTCAGAAAAAATAAGCAGATGGTGACCACAGCAATTATGTTGCCGTAAGTTGAAATCTTCAGGCTACAATTAGTTGACCGAGGTGAACTAGACGTGGACTAAAAACCCTGACCCTGCTGCATCCTTCCTATCTTTATTCACAGAGCAAAGCACAAAATGCAGGAGGAACTCAGCGGGTCAGACAGCATCTGTGGAGGGATGGACAGACGATGTTTCGGGGCTGTAAAAACAAGGAACTGCAGATGCTGGTTTACAAAAAGAAGCCACAAAGTGCTGAAGTAATAATGCCGGTCAGGCAGCATCCCTGCGGTGCATGGATAGGTGACATTTCGGGCCAGGACCCTTCATCAAACACCCTTTTCAGAAGTCCCAATCCCAAATGTCACATATTCACGTTCTCCAGAGATGCTGCTTCCGCTGAATTACTCCAGCGCTTTGTGATGTTTGGCAGCAAAGATCTTAGAGCGGATCTTTGTTTGGCAGGGCGGGGATTGCACGCAGCTCAGCTTCCTGGAGCCCGCGGAGAACGGAATTCCCCTCTGGGGATTCGGCCAAAGTGCCCGAGTCACAGCACACGCGTCTGAGTCTGCTTTCCAACGCCAAGCGATAATAGACCGGAATCTGCTGACCAAACTTAACACGTCCACGTCTCCTGATAACGCGGAATGCCATTATCCCCATTACCTTAATATTTTGTCCTTGGGGGGGGGGGGGGGGGGGGGGGGGGGGGACTGTGGGCGTCCATGTTATCTATACCCCTCATGATTTTATAAACCTCCATTAGGTCACCCCTCAGCCTTCCATGTAGAAAACCCCAGCCTATCTATCCAGTCTCCAATGACACAAAAATGCCCTCCTCCAAGATTCACTTTCTTCCGAGGGATTCTCCCCACGACACCAAGTTCCACAGAACAAAGTGAGCGAATATTACCGGGGATATGTTTCTCCATTCCTCTGATAACGCTTGTTGGCCTCTGTCTTTGTCTTTGAAGAATATTATGCCCTGGGAGTTGCCGAGGAGACAGATGAAATGGGAATCACATTGACTCTCGGTCTGGCTAGATGACGATACCATACGATAGAACTTTATTTATCCCATGAGGGAAATTGATCTGCCAACAGTCATTAAAATACAAAATACACGAAACATGAAATTAAAGTGACGATTGGAAAGGCTTGGGAGATGTGCAAAGATTGGAGGGGGGGGGGGGGGGGGGAGTCAGTCTCAGTCTACCCCACGACAGAAGGGGGAGGAGATGTAAAGTTTGATAGCCACAGGGAAGAAGGATCTTCCACTCGGATTTACCACTCGTGGGAGATAGGGTATATTTCCCCATCAGAAGGGGTAGATAGCTGAGGTGAGCTAGTCTGAAGAAGGGTTTCGACCCAAAAACGTCACCCATTCTTTCTCTCCAGAGATGCTGTTGCCTGACCCGCTCAGATACTCTGGCATTTTGTGTCTATAGACGGCCAGATAACCCCGTCGAGACGAAAGAAGTATAAAATTATGAGAGGCATAAATAGAGTCTGAACGTTGTTTCCCCAGGCGGGTAATGTCAATTGGAAGCGGGGGGGGGGGGGGGGGGGTAAACAGATGTGCAGGGCGAGATTTTGTTTTGTTTTTGCAAAGAGAGTGGTGCGTGCGTTGAAGGGGTGGTGGTGAAGCCAAATACGATAGTGACAATGAAGGGGCTTTTAGATGGCACATGAATATACAGGGAATGGTGTGATATGAATCACGTGCGGACAAAGGAGTTTACGTTATCCTGGTATCTTGAATGGGACAGGTATCAGAGGTTATGGCGAGAAAGCAGGATAATGGGGTTAGGAGGGAGAGATAGATGGGCCGAATGGCCTAAGTACCCTTATTCCTCATGACTTTATGTATCATTTTCAGAGCAGACATTGTGGGCCGAAGGACGCTGTCCCCTCTGCCCTTCTGATGGATATCATTGCAATAGCCGGTCCCAGCATCCTCGCCATCATCAACAGTTCTCTGGCCACTGGCACTGTTCCTACCTGCTTCAAGCACGCGGTGGTCCAGCCTCTCCCGAAAAAACCTAACCTAGACCCCAGCTTGCCCAGCAACTACAGACCTATTTCCAAACTGCATTTTTTTTCAAAAAGTCCTTGAAAAGGCAATTTTGTCAACATGCCTTATCTTCACCAAAATACTATCCTTGAAACTTTCCAATCAGGTTTCAGGGCCCTCCACAGCACAGAGTCTGCCTTGTTGAAGGTACATAACGAACTACTTCTCACCATTGTCTCCGGCTCCTTATCGACCTCAGCACAGCATTTGATAAAGTGGACCACAACATCCTAATTGACCTTCTCCGGTACGGGGTTGGTATTGACGGCACTGCTCTGAGCTGGTTCGTCTCCTACCTCAAAGATAGGAGTTTCTCTACAAACATAGGCAACTCTTTCACCTCCCTAGCTAGCCTTTGCTGTGGGGTTCCACAAGGCTCCATCCTAGGCCCCATTCTCTTCACTCTGTATATGTTCCCCTTAGGCCAAGTCATTCAAAGGCACGGCATTTCCTTTCACTGTTATGGAGACGATACACAACTCTATCTCCCCCTGAAGCCCAACAACCGATCTAATCTACTCAGCCGTATCCACTGCCTCGAGGATAGAAAGTGTTGGATGGCCCAGAATTTCCTCCAACTAAACGAGAGTAAGTCTGAGGTCACCCTACTCGGCCTCTCTGACTCAATCAAAACGATAGCAGACAGCCTTGGAAGCCTTACCCCATTACTCAAACCTCACGTCGAAACCTTGGCGTGGTATTTGACTCCGTGATGAAATTTGACAAACAAGTCAATGCTGTGGTAAAAGCTAGCTTCTTTCAGCTTTCGACGATAGCTAAAATAAACCAATTCCTCCAATTTGACGACCTCGAAAAGATCATGGAATCTCTGGAATTCTCTGCCACAGAAGGCAGTTGAGGCCAGTTCATTGGCTATATTTAAGAGGGAGTTAGATGTGGCCCTTGTGGCTAAAGGGATCAGGGGGTATGGAGAGAAGGCAGATACAGGATACTGAGTTGGATGATCAGCTATGATCATATTGAATGGTGGTGCAGGCTCGAAGGGCCGAATGGTCTACTCCTGCACCTATTTTCCATGTTTCTATCATCCTCACATTTATCTCCTCCCGCCTTGATTATTGCAACTCCCTTTACACTGGCATCAGCCAATCATCCCTGCAATTGGTCCAAAACGCCGCAGCGAGACTCCTGACGGGCACCCGAAAAAGGGACCACATCACCCCGATTCTGGCCTCTCTCCACTGGCTCCATGTGCGGTTCCGAATCAATTTCAAGCTCCTTCTATGTATACAAAGCCCTTAACGGGGCTTGCCCCCACCTACATGAAAAATCTGCTAACCCACCATACCACCTCCAGGTCCCTCAGATCGGCCGACTTGGGGTTACTGTCCATCCCAGGTCCAGGCATAAGCTCAGGGGCGAACGCGCCTTTGCGGTTGCAGCTCCTAAATTATGGAACAGCATCCCTCTTCCCATCAGAACCAAAGATCCGCTATAGGATCTTTGATCAGAACTGTCCCCTCCATCGACTCTTTTAAGTCTAGACTTAAAATTATTTCTACTCTCAAGCCTTTCTTGAGGTCCTCTTAGGGAGCGGTGTATGTATGTATCTATGTATGTATTGTTGATCCATGTACCGCTGTTTGTAGCACGTTAGTGTCTGCACCAATGTAAAGCACTTTGGTCAACGAGAGTTGTTTTAAACGTGCTATAGAAATAAAATTGACTTGACAGCTTGACCCGTTCTAGTGCTGTGCTGTTCTATGCTGAACACAACGTGCTGGAATAACTCAGCGGGCCAGGCAGCATCTCTGGGCGACATGGATAAGGTGACGTTTCGGGCCGGGACCCTTCCTCAGTCAGTACTGTTCTGTGTCCAATGAAAGTGACTGCACACCACGCCCTGGGTATTATAATAGAACTACAACGGGCCGCGGCATGGTTTTATTTTTAGGAACCGGGACTGACCCGCCTCAACCGGGAAGAGGCGCCGATCCTCCGCCAGTGGCGAGTGTGGAGGGGGATTGTATCTCGGCGACCTCTGAGGAGAAGGCTCGGCACTCACCTCCCCCCACCCGGAACCAGTGCGGGGCGGAGAAACGCCGTCACTCAAATGCCTTTTATGGTTCACCGAGATTTGGTGCTGCTGGCGCGGAATGAACAACAGTCTCACTTTCGCTTCTGCGACTAAGGAGGAAGCGACGCGTTTTTCTGCTCGATCCGGCCTTCGAGACAGCGTGCCCGGCGTGAGGATGGTGTCCCGCTCCCACTTCTTGTTGCTGTTATCGGCGGTCGCTGTCTCCGGTATGTCCCGTTCCCTTCTCTCCATCGCAGGCTAACGGCTGGGCTCGGTCCGGGTTAGGTCAACCGACCCACAAGACTAGGGGATCCTTGGCTAGCTCCCTCTCTCTCTCTCAGACGCTCAACCATTTTACAATCTTGTCATATCGTTTTCCATTTAGAGGACTGTACCGAGTTCAATGTATTAGTAAAGGCTGCAAACTCTCGGCGGCTTAAAAAGTGTGCCATGGGTCTGAAGAAGGGTCTCTACCCGAAACCTCACCTATCCATGTTCTCCAGAGATGCTGCCTGGCCTGCTGAGTTACTCCAGCACTTGGTGTCTTTTTTTAAGAATTGTTATTGTTCCAGTGTCAGTCCCGTGGCAATTAAAGACTGCTTCCCTGACCTCTCTTCGAGCATCCCCCCCCCCCCCCCTCCCTTACTACCATCAGTCTGAACAAGGGCCCTGACCCGAAATGTCACCTATCCACGTCTGCCAGCGATGCTGCCTGAGCCGCTGAGTTATACTACTTTAAACTCCTTTAAGATCTCACCTCACCGCGTTTCCTGTTCCTTCTGAGACAGGAAGGTAGACAGCGAGAAAATATGTATCCTCTGGCTTTGGAAAGATGAAAAAGTAAGTTCAGTTGAAAACCAAGAATTCCAATATTACGAGGCATATCAGACAGCCAGAACGTGTGTTTTTCCCCCAGGGTGGAAATATCAAAGACTAGAGGTGAGAGGAGCAAAGTTTAAAGGAGATGTGTGAGGCAAGTTTTTTTTTACACTGAGGGTGATGTGTGCCTGGAACACACTGCTGGGGATGGTGGTGCTGGTAGATGCGGTAGTGGTGGTTAAGATACTTTTTTTTTGACAGGATAGACACATGGATAGGCAGGGAGTGGAGGGATATGAATGATGTGCAGACAGAGGAGATTAATTTAACAGCAACATGTTCGCCACAGACATTGTGAGTATAAGGGCCTGTTCCTGTGCTCTTCTGTTCTCTGTTAAAAGTGTTGTAGAATTCGAAGTCTCTCCCCTCTGTCATCTCCCTCTGTATCTCTCTCTGCTTTTTGCTCATTATTGTCTTCCCTTTGTGTCTCTCTTTTCTTTCTCTCTCCCTCTGTCTCCCCGTCATTCTCTCGTTTTTTCTCTGTCACTGTTTATCCCCCTATTTCTGTTTTTTTGTTTCTTTCTCTGTCTCTCTCTCTGTGTTTCCCCCGCTGTGCTGAAAGAGGGCTCAGTGGTGCTGTGCTGTTCTAGTGTTCTGTGTTCTGTGTTCTAAGATCTAAATGGTTTGTGAGGGGAATTATGGTGAGAGCCGTGGGGAAAATCCTTTCCTCAAGAGAGTCGCTGGCCGAATGATTTCAGTCCCCCCGGGTGGGTGGTGATGATGTGGGTTGGAATTTGTGGGGGGTTCCCGCCTGTACATACCTTGTGATAACTGACTCCCAGTCATTCACCGGGGCTGGCTGATGAGTAAAGTGCACTACATGTGGCGTCAGCTGTCCATCATGAGATCATCACAACTTCCCATTGATTCATTCTTTCACTGTGTCGTTTATGACTCTTGTACAATGCGACAGCCCAGAAATTGACCCATTGACCTACCGAGTCCATGTTGTCCACATTGCCTATCTACACTCAATCCTTTGCCGCCGAGAACAAACAGGGTCCACCGGGACTCTAATTAGTACTTTGTAACCTTGTTGGCACTGGATACGTGGTGACTATTTGCGCGCTATGTGTATTGTAGCAATGTTACAACTTTTTGAGATTTAAAAAATCAAGGCTTTAATTTATCCCATCAGATAAAGCATAAAAATAAGTTTAATTTGGCACATAATTCACTTTCATATCTTCAGTATTAAAAAAGGTTATGGTCATTTTCATACTCGGAAATAGGCATCTTGTTCCCTATTGCTTTTTCATTGACTTAACACAAAAGCTGTGATCGAGAACATTTAAAAGCCGATAACTTTCTTAAAATTTAAGAGAACTGAAAGAAATGTTCAGTTATTGTAGATTGAAGTATGGAGCAGGGAGGTTCTACTGCAGTTGTACAGGGTCTTGGTGAGACCACACCTGGAGTATTGCGTACAGTTTTGGTCTCCAAATCTGAGGAAGGACATTATTGCAATAGAGGGAGTGCAGAGAAGGTTCACCAGACTGATTCCTGGGATGTCAGGACTGTCTTATGAAGAAAGACTGGATAGACTTGGTTTATACTCTCTAGAATTTAGGAGATTGAGAGGGGATCTTATAGAAACATAAAATTCTTAAGGGGTTGGACAGGCTAGATGCAGGAAGATTGCTCCCGATGTTGGGGAAGTCCAGGACAAGGGGTCACAGCTTAAGGATAAGGGGGAAATCCTTTAAAACCGAGATGAGAAGAACTTTTTTCACACAGAGAGTGGTGAATCTCTGGAACTCCCTGCCACAGAGGGTAGTCGAGGCCAGTTCATTGGCTATATTTAAGAGGGAGTTAGATGTGGCCCTTGTGGCTAAGGGGATCAGAGGGTATGGAGAGAAGGCAGGTACGGGATACTGAGTTGGATGATCAGCCATGATCATATTGAATGGCGGTGCAGGCTCGAAGGGCCGAATGGCCTACTCCTGCACCTAATTTCTATGTTGCTATGTTTCTATGAAGCATTCTGAAACAAATATGAAACAATCTTACTTAGATGACTTGAAATTAAAGCATATAATTAGTTAGTTACCTAATTGTAGCTAATTACAAAATTCAATTACTAGATCTAAACATCTATCCATTTCTTAAGAATAGATTAACATTTTTAAATAGCCTAAGTGTCCAAATAACATTCACACAAGAATTCAGAATATAACATAATTTTAAAATCTCATTGTCATGGGTTTATAGGCCAAATGGAAGGAATTTAATGTTTAATGCCTGTAAATTAATGGCCATTTAAATCAGGATGCGGTGAATTTAGTCCCCCATATCGGCAGCAAATACACTGCCGGTTCTTCGGGGGGAAAAATACCGTTTCGCAACATAAAATGTGAATTAAATACATCTTAAGAAACACTGGTCCTCCATAAAATACATCTTTTACCTGGTCCTCCATAAAATCTGTCCCAGTTGTCGGCATTGACGGCTTCAGAAGCTGATTTTAAAATCATTCCAGCGATTAACTTGTCGGGTGAAATTTTTTTTAAAACACACAGAACGGTTGTAGGAACGATTCTTTAGCAACATCTTGCACTCCAACAAAATATAATTCAGGACCAGGTCGGAAAAAACCCTGTTTTAACCTCCCCCGCCCCCCCCCCCCCCCCTCAAACGCGCCAAAATCGCACACACGTCCAGTGGCAGAATTGCAGCGCCGCTGAAGGTAAGTTTTGTAACATACCTATGTATTGTATGCACAAACAAAGAATTTCACTGTACCTTGGTACATGTGACAATAATGCATCATTGATCTTGGTGCATTAGGCTCATACCGTTAAGATAAAGGGTGATCGTTTAGTTTAGTTTAGTGATACAGTGTGGAAACAGGCCCATTGGTCCACCAAGTCCAACTCCAACGAGCTATCAAAGGTACGCTAGTTTTATCCCACATACTAGGGACAATTTACAGAAGGCAATTAACCTACAAGTCTTTTGAATATGCGAGAAACCTGGAGCACCCGGGAAAAACCCACGGGGTCACAGGTAGAATGTAAAAACTCCACACTGACAGCGTCCATAGTCAGGATCAAACTTGCGCTGTAAGGCAGATCCTTCTTCAGACTTTGGCCCGCCAAGTCTGCGTCGACCAGCGATCACCCCGTACACTAGCACTATCCTACACACCAGGGGCAATTTACAATTTCACCAAAGTGGTACATCTTTGGAGTGTGGGAGGAAACCGGAGCACATGGAGAATACCCACGCAGGTCACCGGTAAAACGTACAAACTTCATACAGACAGCACCCGTAGTCAGGATTGAACCCGGGTCTCTGGCACTGCAAGGCAGCAAATCTACAGCTGACCCCTATGTCGCCACTGGCGTCATTGTATTCTCTTTTGTGTTGGAGGCTTTTGGTTTCCAGACGGATTTGATACAGTGATGTAGATTGTCGGATAGACCATTCTTTGACTCTCTCTCTTTTCCCGCAGGAGGCGTGGGGGAGCCGGTGGCCGTGTCCGTGCATGTCCGGGACAGGGTGACCAGTACTGTCGGAAGCTCCGTGGTATTGCCCTGCACTTTCAAATCCGACTACTCCGACTACACGACCATGGAGATTACTGTCATCTGGAAGGTGAAGGTGTTTTACACCGGCTCGGTTTTGTTCAACGTGACCAACAGGAGCAAGGGCGGCAAGGACTTTGTGGACGAAGTTCACACAAATGTCAATGGCCGCTACAAACTGGCCGGGGACCCGAGGCAGAAGGTCGCCTCGCTGGAGGTGGAGAATGTTACACTGGGTGACAGCGATCAATACTTCTGCCGCGTCGAAGTCAAACGCCAGGGATTACGCGCGTTCATGGACGAGTCCAACCCTGGAGTCACCCTGGAAATTATAGGTAAAAACCACAAGCACCGCTTGTTTACCACTGTCTCTGTCAGTTTATCTCTCCCCTCTATTTATTGCTTTTGTCTCTCCTTTTATCAGTCTCTCTGTTGGTCCCTCTCTCTATTTCTGTTGTATTGTCCCCATCCTCTTTTCGCTCTCTCTTACCCTTTCTTACACTGCTCCTATAAGTTCATCCAGGGAAATAAAGTCACATCCACAACTGCCACAGTCACCCATGGTGTTCCTCAGGGATCGGTGCTGGGGCCACTGCTTTTTATCATCTATATTCAACCTCTTGGCAATATTCTCCGTCATTTTTGAATCAATTTTCACTGCTACGCCGATGATACACAACTTTACATCTCCACAAAACCAAACACCTCCCTTCCCCCAACTGCCCTCACCTCCTGTCTTCAAGCTATCAGCAACTGGATGTCACTCAACCTTCTAAAACTCAATGGAAATAAAACAGAAATCATGCTAATTGGCTCAAAGTCCACACTCTCCAAAACCCACCCGTTCACCATTTCAGTTGATGGCTCACCCATACCCACCTCCTCCCATGTCAAAAGTCTAGGCGTCATTCTGGACAGTACACTTTCCTTTGGCCCTCACATCAGCAATATCACACGCTCTGCATACTTTCACCTCCGCAACATCTCCAGACTCCGCCCCTCCCTCTCCAAAGACAATACAAAAGTCCTCATCCACGCTCTGGTCACATCCCGCATCGATTACTGCAACGCCCTCCTCACTTGCACCTCCAATAAACTTCTTCATCGCCTCCAATGCATTCAGAACTGCAGCCCAGATCATCACCCGCACCAGATCATCGGACCACATCACACCCATCCTCACTCAGCTCCACTGGCTCCCTGTGCACCACCGGATTAACTACAAGATTTTACTGCTGACCTTCAAAGCCCTACACCACCTTGCTCCCCAATACCTCTCTGACCTGCTGCTACCATACACTCCTTCCCGGTCACTTTGTTCCTCCTCAGCTGCAATTTTAACTGTCCCCACATTTAGACTCAGCACCATGGGTGCCAGAGCCTTCAGCTGCTCTGCCCCACGTCTCTGGAACACTCTCCCACCTCCCATCCGTCACCTGGACACTATCGATCAATTCAAATCACAACTCAAAACACCTGTTTAGATTAGCATACCCGACATAACTTCCACCATGTTCACCCTGATTTTAATGACTTAAAATGTTTTGTGTATTTTTTGTTTTTTTGTTTTTTGTTTTTAATCAACTTGATTTTAATATTGATAAATGTATTGTGATTTTATGTCCTGTAAGGTGTCCTTGGGTGTCCAGAAAGGCGCCAGCAAATAAAATGCATTATTATTATTATTATTATTATAAGTCTCTCCCGCTTTCAGACTCGCTTTCCCATCTGTGTAAGAAGGCATTGCATAAGACATAGGATTAGAATTAGACCATTCGGCCCATCTGGTCTACTACGCCATTCAATCATAACATTGACCATGTGGGTTTTCTCCGGGTGCTCCGGTTTCCTACCACACTCCAAAGATGTGCCACTTTGGTAAAATTGTAAATTGTCCCTGGTATGTTTTTCCCTCTCAACCTCATTCTCCTGCCTTCTCCCCAAAACCTCTGATGCCCTTCCTAATCAAGAAGCTATCAATCAATTACTCAATAACTTGGCCTCCACAAGCAATGAATTCCACAGATTCACCACCGTCTGGCTAAAGACAGTGGTGCATGTGACAATAAATGTGAACTTGAACTTCAACTTCAACTTGAAGAAGTTCCTCCTCACCTCCATCCTAAAGGTACCACTTTTTATTCTGAGGCTGTGTCCTCTGGTTCTGGCCTCTCCCCTTATTGGAAATATCCCTTCCATGTCTACTCTATCTAGGAATTTCATTATATGTTAGATATCAATGAGGCACCACCTCATCCTTCTAAAAATCCAGCAAGTACAGGCCCAAAGCCTTTAAAGGCTCTACATGAGCTCCTCAAAGATGAGAATGGAAAGAACGCTTCCTCCACCATCAGACATTAGTGATCTAGACTGAGTTCATCAACAATCAAATTGTTTCATGGTCATAAATGGCTTTTTAGTCCAGATTTAATTAATTAACTGAATTTCAATTCCTCAGCAGCCAGGGTGATGTTGAACTAATGTCAATAGAGCAAGTGAAGACAGGGGCTGGAGTAGCTCAGTGGGTCAGGCAGCATCTGTGGAGAACATCACAGGAGGGAGCCGTGAGAGAAGGTATCACAGAACTGCTGGATAGAGGAGGAGAATTTCTTCAAAGTAAGCATACCCCAAGGAGATTTCACAGTGGAGCAGTGAAATATAGAAATAAGGAGTTGCAGATGCTGGTTTACAAAAGAAGACACAGATCACTGGAGTAAATCCCCAGGTCAGACGGTCTGACCCGCTGAGTCACTGCAGCACTTTGTCTCTCAGTAGAGCAAGTCTCTGATCCTTTGCTTCTGCTTCAGTGATGTCCACCTCAGTAACTTCCCCCGTCTTGTATCTGGTCACTCACACAGGAATGTTTTTGGTTCCATAACCTTATCAATATATGGAATAGGAATACTTTATTGTCACATGTGACTAGGCCCAGTGAGAATCTTTGCTGCATACCCAATGAATGTTAATACACTGACCAAGTTACAAAGCATGCCGGCTCCTCCAAAATGATGGGGTGAAAGGTGAGGACTAGGGGGACACTGTCCCTGTTGCAACTGGGGGGGAGGGGGAGCAAGAGTGGAGCTGCGGGATAATGAAGAGGCACATGTGATGGCCTCGTCTATGATGGAAGAGGAGAATCCCTGTTCCCTGAAGAATGAGGACCTCGGATGTCCTGGTATGGAACACCTCATCTTGGGCACAGATGCGACATAGACAGAGGAATTGGATAGAGTCTTTGGAGGAGGCAGGGTGGGAAGAAGTGTAGTTCAGATCATTGTGGGAGATGGTGGGTTTATAATAGATGTCAGTCGATTGTCTGGCTCCAGTAATGGAGACGGTGAGATCCAGAAAGGGGAGGGAGGTCGGAGATAACTACCAGCACGTTCCATACACCCACCTCCCTCTGTGTACATAGGTTGCCCCTCAGGTTCCTATTAAATCGTTCCCCTCTAACCTTAAACTGATGGTGGATGAGGCATCAGTCATATGCTGCATCTGCCACACTTCTATGCTTAAGTGTCAGCCTCAATAATGAGCTCAATTCTCTTGTGTTCTGTAACTTCCCTTTCTTTGAGCTCTAGTTTTGGTCACTTGCTTGTTCCCATATCCACGAGTTACTGGGTTCCTGTTTAATAAACCAACCCCACCACAGAACATTGTTATTTGTTTACGCAATGTGCCGGCAACTTCCTTTAACCTTTGCTTTGTTTCTTTGTTCCCAGGCTCACCCATCATCCTCCGGGTATCTGTTAAAGCCATTAATACCACGCAGCCTATTGTGCAGTGCCTGGCAGAGGGACAACCCTTCCCGAAAATCATATGGATTGATCCCCAAAATAACAAGCTTCCTGCGAACAGCAGCGACACTTCAGTAACGTCGGGGCCGGGGAAGTATCAGATCTTGGGAGAACTGCGTAACCCAATGTTTGGGGGGACCTACACCTGTGTGGTGGTCAGTGACCAAGGAAACAGCAGCCAATCTATCTATCTGCCCAGCAAGGGGCAAGTCCGGCATCTGCTGCTTTACATCATTGGGATCCTAGTTGGAAGTGTCATTCTGGTTATCCTGGTTGTTATTCTCTTACTGATGCAGAGGAGAAAGAAAGGTGAGTTTCTTTGTGAGGGAAGAGGGAGGAAGTGGGGGATCACTGGTGGAGTAGATAAATGTTATCAAGTTATATTGCATTTATTACAAAGATACATTTTAGATGCCACATAAGGTTTAGAAAGGAGAAAAGCTCACAACCCCAAGTTACTGTAGTAGTTGAAGTCAAAGTGAAGGTGTGCATCTCTATGTTTATGTTCTGTGATTAAGGTGAGAGAGGGGGGGGGGGAGGCTTAATAGGAACGTGAGGGGCAACTTATTCATGCAGAGGGGCATTTGGACAAGTACATTAATGACATTTAAAAGACACTACAAGGATAGGATAGGTTTAAAGAGGTATATGCCAAATGCGGGCAAATGGACTTGTTATGTTGGAGCTTCTTAGTCAGCTTGGATGAGTTGGGCCGAAGGGCCTGTTTCCATGCTGTATGATTCTTTGGTTGGAGGATGTGGAAAGAAGAGACTGGGGAGGAATAGACAAAATGGCGATTGGGAGGAGGAGATCCAGGGGTGAGAGATGGGAGGGAGAGACCAAGTGATGGCGCAGCGGTAGAGTTGCTGCCTCATAGTGCCAGAGCCCCGGATTCAATCCTGACAACAGGTACTGTCTACAGAATTTGTACGATCTCCCTGTGACTACATGGATTTCCTCCCACATTGCGATGACTTACAGGTTTGTAGGTTAATTGGCTTCTATAAATTGTCCCTTGTGTGGAGGATAGAACTTGTTTACGGGGATCGCTGGTCAGTGGCGACTATGTGGGCTGAAGGGCCTGTTTCCACTCTGTTGCTCTAAAGTAAACTAAGGAAAGGTCTTGGGATGGTTGGGAACAGAGGCATGAATGGGGATGAGAAATAGTTGACCACCAACAGGAAGAAAGGTGGAGATGAATGTGCAGGAGTTAGAGGGAGGAATTATCACTAGGTTTCTTATAGAAACGTACAAAATTTTTAAGGGGTTGGACAGGCTAGATGCAGGAAGATTATTCCCGATGTTGGGAAAGTCCAAAACTAGGGGTCACAGTTTAAGGATAAGAGGGAAGTCTTTTAGGACCGAGATGAGAAAATCACTTTTTACACGGAGAGTGGTGAATCTGTGGAATTCTCTGCCACAGAAGGTAGTTGAGGCCAGTTCATTGGCTATATTTAAGAGGGAGTTAGATGTGGCCCTTGTGACTAAAGGGGTCAGGGGGTATGGAGAGAAGGCAGGGATGGGATACTGAGTAGGATGATCAGCCATGATCATATCGAATGGTGGTGCTGGCTCGAAGGGCCGAATGGCCTACTCCTGCACCTATTTTCTATGTTTCTATGTTTCAAGAACTGGAAAGACCCAGAGGGGGAATAAGTAGGAGACAGAGCCGGAGTGGTGGGCGAAGATCTGGAGGAAATGGGAGATGGCAGTGGCAGTGATGGAAGGGAGGGATAAAGGGGTAACGGTGGAGGAGACTATAAAATAATGCTGAGTGATCGATCAGTATGCCGCATAACTTGGATGGAAACTCCATCCACCTGAGGCAACTGGAATGCAACTGTTATAGCAGTACTACCTGTGACTGAAATGCCTGATCAACAATGGAACGATTCTCACAATACATCTCTTTTTTCTTTCTTCTTTCAGGAAAGGCAGAGTTTAACCCAACCAGCAAAAGGTATGAAGCAACCTTACAGTCTCTCCCACCTCAGCACACCAAACTGATCTTAATGTTAAATTAATATACTTTATTATGATTTTGCCAGAATAACCTACAAGCTTTATGGGAATGGGAAATACTGCCTCGCAGGATCAGGAAAGGGGCATGTTGGTGGGATCAGCACACTAAGGGAAATGGACACATCATGTGGAGAATACCTTACAGCAGGGGTTCCCAACCTTTTCTGTCCCGTTCACCCCTGGCAACTTTAATAGCACATAACAATGTTATTTCATTTATTTATGAACAACTAATGATGAACAGATACCGGTATAACAGAACCAAACACAATCAGTCAATGAGAAAAAGTATGTACAAATCCAGAATCAACAAATGTATCCCCTGGGTAGGTGAAATTTACCCCCAGGGGGGAAAATTTACCCCAGATTGGGAACCTTGCCTTACGGGGCAAAATTGGTGGGGATAATGGAGAACATACATAAGTGTGATGAGGCCACACATGACTGCGGGTGGAAAAAATACATTTGGACAGGTACATGGATAGGAAATGGTTAATGGGATATAGGTCAAATGGTGGCCAATGGGACTAATGCCATTAGTTGGCATGAACAAGTTGGGCTGAAGGGCCTGTTTCCATTCTGAATGGCTCCATGACTATAACTAGAGGATAAATGTAGAAGTAGTGACACCAAGTAGAAGCATGGTGAAAGAGCCCTTCGATACTTGCTTGTTCTGTAATAGCGGCCAGTTGGGTTGTTAATGGAGCAATCATCTCCCAATGTCACCATTGTCCTTCCACAGAATCTAAATCACCTTCCTTCGAAATGAGTGCAAATGTTGGGACATCATGATGCAGATGTACAAATCATTAGTGAGACCGCACTTGGGAGCTTTGGTCATCCAACTGCTGGAAGGATGTCGTTGTTGGAAAGGATGGAGAATATATTCATGAAGATGTTCCCCAGATTTGCAGGGTTGAGTTATAGGGAAAGATTGGATAGGTTAGGACTGTTTTCTTTGGAGCATAGGAGGCTGAGTGGAAACCATGTTGAGGTGTAGAAGACCATGAGCATGGATGAAGTGAAAGTTGACTGTATTTTCCCCAAGGTAGAGGATTCTTAAACTAAATGGCATGGGCCATCTCGAGAGAGAGAGAGAGAGAGAGAGAGAGAGAGAGAGAGAGAGAGAGAGAGAGAGAGAGAGAGAGAGATTTAGTAGGGAGCTTATGGGCAATCCTTTCACGTCCCTTTCCTGGGGATAGAGGAAGCTATAAATGCAGATACAATTTGGACTTTTAAAGGACATTTGGGCACATTGGATAGGAAAGCTTTGGAGGGCTATGGGTCCAATGCAGGCAAATGGGACTAACCCAGAATACCAGCTTGGTATGTAAAGCATTGTATCAGGATGCATCACAGCTTGGTTTGGGAACAGCTCCGTCCAAGACCTCAGGACATTTCAGCAAATTGTGCACGCAGCCCGGACAATCAAACAAACCTACCTCCATTCCATTGAATCCATTTATACCTCACGCTGCCTCAGCAAAGGCAGCAGCATAATCAAGGATGATTCACACCCTGACAAAATCTCCCTCTTCTCCCCTTTCCCATCGGGCAAAAGGTAGAGAAGTATGATAATAGTTCCCAGCTGTTGTCTGGCGACTGAACCATCCTACCACAACTAGAGAGCAGTCCTAAACCACTATCTACCTTAATGGTGACCCTCAGACTATCTTTGATCAGACTTTACTGGCTTTATCTTGCACTAAATATCATTCCCTTATCATGTATCTGTACACTGTGAATGGAAACATAGAAAAATAGATGCAGGAGTAGGCCATTCGGCCCTTCGAGCCAGTACCACCATTCAATATGATCATGGCTGATCATCTAAAACCAGTACCCCGTTCATGCTTTTTCCCCATATCCCTTGATTCGTGTAGCCCTAAGAGCTAAATCTAACTCTCGGGAATGGCGTGATCCTTGATGGCTTTTTGGGAATGGTGCGATTGTAATGTATAGTCTTTCCACTGACTGGTCAGCATGCAACAAAAGCTTTACACTGTACATCGGTACACCTGCCAATACATTGAAACTGGTGGTCGGCAAGGATAAGGTGGGCCAAAGGGCTTGTTTCCGTGCTGTATAGCGCTATGATCCTTCTTATTTAGATGGTTATGTGTCCTCACCACTGACGGGGTGGGAGTTGACCAACTGTGGGTTATATGAGCCCAAATTAGCACTGGGTTCGGGGTGATGGGGGATGAGTGAGCTGCAGTGTTAGTTATCACAGTTGTCTAACTCAATCTCTTGCTATCCTCCCTCAGGGCCCAGCGCAGTTTGCAGCAGTATTCAAAAGTTAGCATGTGCCAGCAGCAGCAAATACCATCAGGTAACTGGGCCATCAATGAAACCTCCTGAACTGGCGATCTTGGGGCGGAAACTACAGGGACAATATTTGGCTGGGATGCGTGCGGGCAATTGCGAGGCGAGCGGAGTGCACTCGAGAGATTTCCAAGGAAGGGGCGGATTGCGGGCGGGAGTTCCCAGGTGGGGGCACAATAAGTCCGGGAGATTTAGGGTGGACTGACCAGGGTTCTTGTTGGTTTTGTGTGTTCCAGTGGGAGTGGGGTGGTTGGGACTTTGGGACTCGGTGGCAGAGGTGGGGCCGGAGCTGAAGTTCAGGGGTGTCGGGGGCAAGGGGGAGGTGTGGGGGGGGGGCGTGGTGATCGCTGCTGGGCTCAAGATGTTGATCTGAAATGAACGCCTCTCTTTCAGTGGTGCCCTGCGCGTCAGTGCAGGACACAGAGGGCAGCGATAAATGACCAGAGGCTGGCACCGTGAGTTAACACAGCAGCAGAGAAACACAGCTCGCAACCCACTTCATCAGACAGACTCACTTTCAGAACAAACGGCCTTGTGTGAGTCTGAGTGTGTGTGTGTGTGGGGCCACTGAGTGTTTGAGTGATGAGCGTACGGGCGAGAGGTTGTGATTGTGTGAATACCACTGAGTGTGTGTCTGTATGTCACTGTGTGTATGTGTTAGTGTGTCTAAATGTGTGTGTAGGTGAGGAGTGTGTCTGTGAGGAGTGTGTGTTTTTACCAGCATTTACGTCAGTGTGCGTGAGAGATGGGAGAGAGGGAGAGAGAGAGAGAGAGAGAGTGAAAATATTCCAAGGAGTGTGTTTACCAGTGCATGTGTATGTGTAGCAACAAGGAACTGCAGATGCCGGTTTACCAAGGAAAGACACAAAGTGCTGGAGTAACTCAGCAGGCCAGGAAGCATCTGTGGAGAATATGGACAGGTGACATGTGTCTGAGTGAGAGGGCCATTGTGTTTACTGACAAACACCATGTACAGTGTGTGTCAATGTGTATGTCTGTGTATCTGTCAGTGAAAGTGTTTACTGTGTCAGACTGTGTTAGTCTGTCTGTGCGTAAGTAAGTGTGTGCGTGCCAGTGAGTGTTTACGGGTGTGAATGCTGGTGTGTGTAAGTTTGAGTGTGTGGAAATGCAGTGAGTGCCCGGGATGAATTGCTGCCTTTAAAGATTCCCCCGATGTGCCCAGCACACGGGGAGGCTTGGAGCGACAACGCATGCTCCCGTGTAGCTCCACTCCCCGCTTCAGCCGCCTGCTCTCAGTATCGCATGGACAAGGAAGCACAAATCTGCAGCGCCGAAGGTCGACGGGATCAGCAGCCCCTGGTCCCGGTGGGAAGACGCCGGCGAGCCTTCAGACTGTGGGGTCGTGCCCCCTTGTGCAGCGGGGCAGGGCTGGAGGTCATGAAGGGCTGTTCTGATCTATCATGTTCTATGTTCTAATCTAATCAGCCGCTCTAATCTATCAACATATGACAGTCCCGGCATCCTGGGAATTAACCTTGTGAACTCCCTCAATAGCAAGAATAGGGCTCAGGGCTTCAGTTCTGAAGATAATAGACTGGGCTGCAGGCAGTCAATGGTTCATTATTACCATCACGTGGTGTCAAGGTGCAGTGACATTCTTTTTTTGCATATAGATTAGTAACCATATAGCCACACATAAGTACAATCCCCGATTACTCACATAATGCATGGAATCAGCCCACATAGCCCGTATGCAAGAGTTGCCAGGTTTTGGCGCTACTTTCAAAGTCCCAGCTGCAGCTGGCCATAAAGGCCTGTTGCAGCCGTCGCCTCCATCCAGATAGTCCAGCAAACCGTCGCCCCTCTCCTCGCCCAGCCATCTTCAACCTTTATGGCCCAAGGGGGCATCTCCCGCAGTCGACCTTATGGGCGCGGAAGGTAAGATCCCCCTCCCCCAGTTCTCTTACTGGCCCTTTTTCCAGCGTCCACCACGTCGCCGTCCTTCCACCCTCCTCTACGCTTCCCGGTCTTCGGGGGCGAACGGGAGATGAGCCTTCCACTCTAGGCGGGTTTCACGATCCCGCGACAGGCGAACCAGGCCCCGCTGCCTGCTAGGGTACGGCAGCAGAACCATCAAAGCAGCCTTCCAAAGACATGGGAGTTAGCAGGTTAATCAGCATCTGTAAATTGTCCCTCGTGAACAGGGTGATCACTGGTCGGTGCTGACGGTGGGCCGAAGGGCCTGTTTTCACACTGTATTTCTAAACTAAACGTAACCACTACATGGGTATCAACGCAGCGCTAAACAGGGACCCAATCGCCGTGTGATGGCATCGACAGAGCTAGGTTTGGGGGGGATGAGTTGAGATGCAGGTTCACCATGGTCTGATCACTCCAACAGCCCAGATTCCCCCAGCCTCGGTGGACCTTCCCGCCAGTGGCTGGATGCTTTGCAACCACCAGTGGAACTGGTGCTTTGGGATTCATCATAAAGGCCCTGTCCCACTTAAGTGACCTTGGCACGCAAATTACGCGACCTTGTCGTCACGTTGAGGCGCACGGGCAACGTATGGCGGCGCGGGGCCGGTCCCACTGAGAAGCGCGGAGGGGTATGGAGTTGTGCGCGGTATCGCGCGGCGCTCTGAAATTTTGTGGCGAACAAAATCTTCGCTCGCCACCGGCCTGATGCGTAACTAACGGCCAAAGTGGGACAGGCCCAACACCCTGGCGCGATGCAACGTCTCACCTCCAACAGCAGCAGAAGCAGGCAAACGATCGTCGAACTCAGCCTGCGGCTCACGGCCGTTGCGGTCCGGCTCCGCCCCCACTACTACTCCCAGAGCGGGGCCAAGAAAATTGAAGATAGACACAAAATGCTAGAATAACTCAGCGGGACCGGCAGCATCTCTGGAGAGAAGGAATGGGTGACGTTTCGGGTCAAGACCTTTCAGACTGAAGAAGAGTCTCGACACGAAACATCACCCATTGCTTTTCTCCAGAGATGCTGCCGGTCCCGCTGAGTTACTCCTGCATTATGTGTCCATCTTCAACTGACGTCATGCGCTCCAGACGGCTGTGTGGGCGCATGAAGTCGCACGGGGCTGTCACGCCTCAACGCGACCACGAGATCATGTAATTAGCGTGCCAAGGACACGTAAGTGGGACAGGGGCTTAAGACACGGGAGTTGGCCAGTCGGCCTCTCAAGCCTGGATCACCAGTAAATAAACTCAGCGATGATCCAATATTGGAGTCAACTCCACTGTTACACCCTCTACCCATAAACGTTACCTCTCTTGGGTTCTGTCAGTCTGTGGTGAAAATAGAGTCATAGAGGAGTACAGCATGGGAATAGATCCTTGGGACCACCTCGTCCATGCCAAACTAGTTGGCTTACTGAGCTGCTCGCATTTGTCTGCATTTGACACATGGCCCTCCAAACCCTTCTTTCCCATGTATCTGTCCAAATGTCTTTCGGCAGTCATAACTGTATCAGCTACGATATTGAAAGATATTGAATTAAATTATTTCCAGCAACCTTTCTTTAATGTTTCTGTTGAATGGCATTTATGTATTCTGAAGAAGACTCGACCCGAAACGTCGCCTATTTCCTTCGCTCCATAGATGCTGCCTCACCCGCTGAGTTTTTTATCTACCTTCATGTATTCCAACTGTTGCTTTACTCCAGAAAGTCAGCATTGAGGATAAAAATCAGAGTGATTTTCAGGTTTTCACAAAAGACTTCCCAAGCAATGCACAATATGGAATCTCTGTTTAGAGGCCTATCCTTTGTGCAGAATCGAAATTCATATTTCATTTGAAATCCAAATTTCATAGCGAGAGGATTTGAATATAGCAGCAAGGAGGTCCTTCTGTAGTTGTACAGGGCCCTGGTGAGACCGCACCTGGAGTATTGTGTGCAGTTTTGATCTCCTAGTTTGAGGAAGGACATTCTTGCTATTGAGGGAGTGCAGCAAAGGTTCACCAGGTTAATTCACGGGACGGCGGGACTGACATATGATGAAAGAATGGATCGATTGGGCTTATATTCACTGGAATTTAGAAGCATGAGAGGGGATCTTATAGAAACATAAAATTCTTAAAGGATTGGACATGCTAGATGCAGGAAAATAAAACCCCGATGTTGGGGGAGTCCAGAACCAGGGGTCACAGTTTAAGAATAAGGGGTTGGCCATTTAGGATTGAGATGGGGAAAATCTTTTTCACCCAGAGAGTTGTGAATCTGTGGAATTCTCTGCCACAGAAGGCAGTGGGGGCAAATTCATTAGATGTGTTCAAGGGAGAGTTGGATATAGCTCTTTGGGCTAACGGAATCAAGGGATATGGGGGGAAAGCAGGAACAGGGTGCTGATACTGGATGATCAGCCACGGTCATATTGATTGGCGGTACTGGCTCAAAGGGCCGAATGGCCTACTCCTGCACCTATTTTCTGTTTTTGTTTCCTGTCCTGTGATTCACAGTAGAGGATTTACCCACTACAGTGTAATGCACAGTTGCACCTTAAACTCGCCCCAGAGTATCGTTGTTATGTCAACAATCATAGGTTAACATAAATAAAGAATGTTATTGGTTCACACTGTGTAAAACATTAACCGACATGTAAAGGCGAGTTAGTACTAAAAGACACGCAAAGAGAAGGAAATGACACTTGCATTTTTTTTTTGAGGAACCAACACACTATGGATGCTGGTTTACTAAATGAACACAGTGCTGGAGTAAGCAGGTCAGGCAGCATCTCTGGTGAACATGGATAGATGACGTTTCAGGTTGGGAACCATCTACAGACTGATTGGTGTGGACGGGAGGAGGGGGAGAGAAAGCTGGAAGGGCAGGATAAAGGGGCAGGATAAATATGGTAAGCGAGACAAAGTGCCGGTGTAACTCAGCAGGTCAGGCAGCATCTCTGGAGAACATGGACAGATAATGTTTCAGGTCGGGACATTTTTTTCAGACCGAAACGTCACCTATCCATGAATTCCAGCGATGCTACCTGACTTACTCCAGTACTTGGGTCCTTTTTGCGTATTCACGAGATTTGCATTTCTTTGTTTCTGCACCTGGTAAGTGATAGGTGGATACAGGTGAGAGGTCGGGTTCATTGACAGGTGGGTATAAGTGACAATGGCTAGAGAGGAAAAGGAAACAATAGGATGGCAGATGAGGAGAGAAGAAAAGTGCAACGTGAAGCCAGAGGAAGGGATGTATGTGGAAGGGGACGGTGGGTGGAAATGGGAAATATGTGTGCGCACTGGGATAGGGCAAAGAGAGGGTAAAAAGAGGGGGGGTGGGGGGTGTTAGCTAAAATTGGAGAATTCACGATTCATACCTGTGGCAGATTAATTTAGAGGGAAATAAAAGGAAAAACACAAAGTTACAGACTTCGCAGGTTTGCTTCAAGAGACTTTATTGCATGATATCATAGAGAGACGGCGGCAGAAATCTCTGACTTCACAGCAGAAATGGCCGACAGTTATACTGTGCAGTAAACAACGTTTGTATTTTGTGGAGGTCAATTATTTCATTAGACATAACATACGTTTCGCTTATGTTAATCTTATTCCAACACCGGAAGGTTAATACGTCAAGCACAATACAAGGGCGTCTCGACATTATTATATATCACCTGTCAGGTGGCCCACGCCACCATCCCCTCTCGGAGCCAATCATAAGCCTCCCATTTACTGCAACATATCTATGCTACTAGCGGTAGGAGGTGCGAGTGATCTACTGTGACTTTTCACAAAAGAAAAGAAACTTCCTTATCTCCTCTACTACTATTTCATGTTTACATTTACCATCCATCCTTCAACACATTCCCAGACAAGAGGTAATATGTCTAATCTTACTTTGCCGATTCCCCCAACCTCTTCCGCACCTGGTTAAGCGAGACCTGGGGTGGGAGATTGCAACCTTCACGTGGTCCAACCTGACGAATGCAATCAACCTGGCGAGCACAAACAGAAGATCAAACAGAACAAGTTGTCTTACAACTTTAGGCTGTGCACGCCATACGCAACAAGAGGAAGCGAGAGCTGCCAATTGTCACATCCAAAACACCCTTTCGTTACCTTTTCAGTTCCAATCAAAATTAAGTAAGGAAGGATATTAACTTTTCTTCCACAGTTCCCTCCTTCTTGATCTTTATGATCAACACATAGTAAGAAAGGATTTTAATATTTTCTCTCATTAATCAGTTGCAAAAATGGAGGCATACATGTCCGATTATAATTTTGGTTGGAACCCGTCCTTGAGCAAGCAAAGAGATACCTCTTTGTGCATGCAAAGGGATATGGGCACAAACCAAATATTCTAATCAGATAAGGAAGCTTGTTTTTCTTATAGCAGCGGGTTCACTGTGTTTTGCGAGGAAGTTGTTTGTTGGATTTCATACTCCAACAAACTTTCTACCCTCCTCCTATTTCTTGCAACTATCAGGATGCCTCACTTCTCCATCATATCCTCTCTGATCCCACACGGTGTTAGTATATTCATAAGAATTTGATACTACTAAGATAGTTAATAACACTTTTTTTTATCACTACAAAATGTTACGGTTCTTGTGTTTTCTTCTCTTTGAGGGTTCCGTCTGAGTGATGCAGTTTACATCTGGTGACATGTACCCAATCAGGTTTTTCTTTTACTTTTACTGCTATTCATATTAGCAGCACCAAATATGGTCCTTTCCATCTAGAGGAGGGAGAATCTTTATTCATTGCTCGCACATAAACCTGAGCTCCTGGTTTAAACGGGTGCATATTTCCTTCTGTTTTTATTTTTATTTTTTGTGTATGTGTGTGGGTATGTGTGTGGGGGGCGGTGGGTGGGGGAAACTTTTAAAATCTATCTCCTGCACGGAGAACCCGACCTTTTCTCTGTCGGGTCTCTGTTGTCGTTGGGGCCTAGCACCGTGGAGCGGCCTCCAGCAGGAACGACCTGGGGCTCCAGCCGCAGAGCCTGCGGACCTACTCACCATCGCGGAGCTGGCCGAGTTCGGAGCGGGAGGAGCGGTGGTGGCGCGCTGCTGCGATTCGACCCCGGGGATTCGGAGGCTTACCGCAGGTCTGGTGGACAGTGATACCGGGAGCCCGCGGGTCCCTGCTGGGAGACCGTTTTTCGGGGCTTCCGCAACGGCGACTTCACCCGCCCGAGTTGCGGGGTTGAAGAGTACCTGGAGCGGGGCCATACATCATCGCCCCGCGTGGCTTGGGATGGCTGTGGGACTTTGCTAGCGCCCGCCGGGGCCTCCAACAACAAGACCCGGAGCGTGGCCTTGCATCACCCGGCGCGGCGTTAATGGCCGCGGGGCAATTACCATCGCCCGCTGGGGGCTTTGACTTTGACTCTGACATCGGGAGGGGAATGGGAAGTGCAGGGGAGAGATAAGTTTTTGCCTTCCATCACAGCGAGGAGGAGATGCGCTGTGATGGATGTTTGTGTAAATTGTGTTGTGTCTTGGTTCTTTCTTGTGTATGACTGCAGAAACAACATTTTGTTTGAACCTCAATGGGGTTCAAATGACAAATAAATTGTATTGTATTGTATTGTATTGTATTCTGCCAGAAGGACCTGTGCCTGCTTAAGCTTCTCATAGATTTTACCACCTGTTTCACACATGGCTTGAGCATATCTTAAGGATTTTTCATCAATCCAAATTAGGACTACCTTCTCAGGAGTCATCGGGGGTCGGGTTCCTGTTGTCATAGGTCATCCCATCAAAATCTTGTGAGGTGTTAGGCCCGTGTTTCTATTTTTCTGATTTCTCAGGGCATACATCACTATGGGACTGGTGTCTGGCCACAACAACCTATTTGGCATACTTTGGCCAAAGTAGCTTTTTTCCCTCCATTTACTCTTTCTACCATCCCTGAGGACTATGGTTGATATGGTATGTGTAATTTCCACTGGAACCCAAGAGCCTTCGACAAGTTCTGAACCAATTTACTGGTGAAATGAGTTCCTCTGTCACTGTTTATTCCCATGGGTATCCCGAATCTAGGTATTATTTCTTTCATTTAAAATATTGACTACCGTCCATGCATCATCCATTTTTGTGGGGTGTGTAGCGGCAGATTTTTATATTGTTCAAGAGATTGCTCCCTCTAGCCACCAAGGAGACTACATGGTTAAGGAGAATGTCATAATACGCATGTGAGGTCTCCGAGAGACCTTCAGAGCTTCTTCACTGATCTCTCCTATTTCTTCCACGTTTCCATGCGTCACACAGCGCGTGACGTCATTTACACATATAAAGGGGGTTGCTGGCTGCTAGATGGAACTTCCTGCACACATGTGGGGCAGTTGACGGGAAGCATGTGGCCATCCGCTGTCCACCCAGGGTGGTTCTATGTACTTTAACTACACAAAGTTCCATTCCATCGTGCTGTTAGCTGTGGTCCATGCAAACTACAACTTCCTGTTTGTGGATGTGGGCCACTTGGCAGTGCCGCAGATGGAGGGATCTGGAGAGAGACCTACCTTGGGCAAGCACTGGAAGAAGGGAGAGCAGGCCTTCCTGATCCTTCAGTGTAACCTTTTCGTGTAGTGGAAAAAGCAGTACCTCTGCCGGGAGAAGACAACCCTGACATCCCCTACGCACTGGTTGGTGATGATGCCTTTGCACTCAGGCCATGGATGATGAAGCCATCCCCTCAGAGGCGGATGTCATGGGAGCGAAGGATCTTTAATTACAGGCTGTCCAGGGCTCAGAGGGTCGTGGAAAATGCCTTTGGTATCTTTGCTTGCAGATTCAGATTCCTGCTGACCACAATGGAGCAGGAGCCTCGAGAATGTGCAGACCATTGTCTACGCGGCCATGTGTCCTCCACAACCTGATCCGCAGCAGAGGTGCAGCAGCAGCCATGGTGGAGGGTGACACAGTGGACAAACAGACAGGAAACGTCACACCAGGTTCATGGAGAGCTGGAGGACAGGCTGCACCAATGGTGGCACTGGGCACATTGCAAGGAAACACCTGCAACAAAAGAGCCAAGGAGCAGAGGGACCATCTCTGCGCTTACTACAACTAGGCAGCGTACCTTGGCAGAATGACATGTGCTGAAGATCAGCAGCAAACATCCCACACCACAAACGGAGGACCACCACTACAGGAACTGATCTAATAAAAGGAGGATCTATGTATGTTAATGGAGGATTTTTATATGTGAAACTAGTAATACTGTGATAATAATAATACCTCACGCATCGGACTTTCTTTGAAATGCCATAAGCGGTTAAATGCCTTTGTCTGCTTTATATGACGTTTCATGACACATTTTGCATTTCAATGCAGTTCCATGTCTGTGTGTGTTTTATTTATCTAATAAATCGAGGTTTTTATATGTGAGATACATTCCATGATTAGACGTGGTTTCCATATGTGAGATCAATGCCATGATTAACAAACTGCTTTTTCCACTACACGAAAAGGTTACACTGAAGTTTAATAATCAAGTTGTAGGTGAACTTATTTGCGATAAATCCAAAGATCCATGACTTTATAAGAATTAAATTATTTAGTGCAAGCAATCAAATAATGTATTGAAAAACAAGAAACAAAATTTTAATGTGCAACACAAGTGAACAAAATAGTGAATGTTGGTTAGAGAGCATCATTCTGGGAAGAAAATCGATTCCGTGGCAAGAAACACGGTGAGTGTGGTGAGGATTTTCAAATCGCGCGCGCTTTTATTGCTAACGCGAAAAAGGCGGGCCGACTGATTTTGGGCGTCACATGGCGTCTCGCGGTGACGTCATCACGCAACGCCACGCGCTACGTGTACGACATCAAGACGCTTGCATGCGACCGCAATACGCCTGCGTATGCGCTACGTCAGGGCGGAGGCGAGCGAAGATTTAGTTTGCTACAAAATCCCGGAGCGCCGCGCAATACTGCGCACAACTCCATACCGCTCCGCGCTTCTCCATGGGACCGGCCCCGCGAGGCCACACGATGCTCGTGCGCCTCAACGTGACGACGAGGTCACGTAATTAGCGTGCCAAAGACATGTAAGTGGGACAGGGCCTTAAGACTGCTCCCAGTTTGCACAGAGCCTGTCTTCCCAGTTATGTGAGTGGGGCTGTTCTAGAGATTATAAAAGTATCTGTAAGGGGCGAGACACCCTCCCTTTCCACGTTCACAAGCACTGTTATCACATTTTCCCATGACTTATTTTGCCATTCGAGATTAACTAATTTAAATGCTAGAGCCAGTCGGGCAGCAAACAATTTACTAAAGTTTGAACAGCTAGCGGCCCATTTTTGCACGGGGCACTCCGGCATGTTCCTCACAGTGGATAGCATTCATAACAACGCGTTTCACTTAACTCGGTACACGGGGCAATGATAAACCTAAACTATTGTGATGTTGCAGGATATAGGAGCTCCTTTTTCCTGCAACATCCCACTAGTTTACATTTACTATTGTCAAGTAACCCAGGGACAGTGGAAACCTAGACAGAGAAATAGACAGTGATGGCTTTGTTTTGCATGCTACCCAAACAGAATATATGTTATACAAAAATGTAATCAAGTCAAGCTGTCAATTTTTTCGGTGACAAATTGAAAGGAGCAGCAAAAGATGACAGAAGATTTGCCTGGGTAACTCAACTCCCATACTGTAAATATGTCAGAGATTCAAACTTACACCCAATACACAGTATCACATAAAAGAAAGGTTGATAGTGTTGAGACAACATTCTTCTAGTGTGGTCTTTCTTGTACATCACAAGCATAAGCAAGGCTATTAAAGCATGACCACTGACTGCTCAAACTCAAGCCAAGTCAGTGGATATATTTAAGGCAGAAATAGATAGATTCTTGCTTAGTACAGGTGTCAGAGGTTATGGGGAGAAGGCTGAAGAATGTGGTTAGGAGGGAGAGATACTGTAGATCAGCCATAATTGAATGGTGGAGTAGACTTGATTGACCGATTGGCCTAATTCTACTCCTATCACTTATGACTTGCGCAAGCACATTTAACTACAGACATGAGAGGCATAGATTGGGTAGATACTGAGTCAGAACCTTTTACTCAGGATGGAAATGTCCAAGTTTAATGGAGATGTGTGGGGCAAGTTGTTTTACACAGAGGGTGGAGGGGGCCTGGGGCACATTGCCTGGGGTGGTGGTGGAAGCAGCGGTGTTTAAGAAGCTTTCTGACAGGCACATGGATAGGCAAGGAATGAACAGATATGGATCAGTTGCAGGCAGATGAGATCAGTTCAGCTGTTTGGCATGTTTGGCACAAACATTGTGGGCTGAAGGGCCCGTTCCTGTGCTGTGCTGCTTTATGTTCTTCAGAGGTTGGGTTAATTGGCAGGAGGGTTTAAGTGACAAAGGCTAAAGATGAAAAGGAGACAAAAGGGTGTCAGGAGATGAGGAGAGAAGAGAAGTGCAATGTGAAGCCAGAAAGAGGTGGAGTTCATTGTTGAAATCCCCACAGGTGGAATTAGTTGTGATGTGAATTTATCCTTCAAGGGCTAATCGTATTATAAAAGTTATTCTAAAAATGGTAACTGATGGTAACCAAATGGTAACACCATCTTAGTTGTTTACAACAATTATCCTTTATCTTAACTGCATCTTAAAGAAGTTGATGACATTTCTTTATCACCCACAACAAATGTGTGTTGCAATCTCTGCATTGATCTTGCTAGTTCCTCCCTGAAGAAGGAACCTGGCCCTAAATATAATCTACAGTGCATTCAGAAAGTATTCAGACCCCTTCACTTTTTCCACATTTTGTTACGTTACAGCCTTATTCTAAAATGGATTAAATTCATTTTTTTATCATCAATCTACGTACAATACCCCATAATAAAAAAACGAAAACAGGTGTTTAGAAATTTTTGCAAAGTAATTAAAAATAAATAACTGAAATATCACATAAACATAAGTATTCAGACCCTTTACTCAGTATTTTGTTGAGGCACCTTTGGCAGAGATTACAGCCTCAAGTCTTCTTGGGTATGACACTACAAGCTTGGCACACCTGTATTTGGGTAATTTCTCCCATTCTTCTCTGCAGATCCTCAAGATCCAGAAGGGTTTCGGCCCGAAACGTCGCCTATTTCCTTCGCTCCATAGATGCTGCTGCACCCGCTGAGTTTCCCCAGCAATTTTGTGATCCTCAAGCTCTGTCAGGTTGGATGAGCAGCGTCGATGCACAGCTATTTTCAGGTCCCTCCAGAGATGTTCGATCGGGTTCAAGTCCGGGCTCTGGCAGGGCCACTCAAGGACATTCACAGACATGTCACAAAGCCACTCCTGCATTGTCTTGGCTGTGTGCTTAGGGTCATTGTCCTGTTGGAAGGTGAACCTCCGCCCCAGTCTGAAGTCCAGAACACTCTGGAGCAGGTTTTCATCAAGGATCTCGCTGTACTTTGCTCCGTTCATATTTCTCTCGATACTGACTAGTCTCCCAGTTCCTGCTGCTGAAAAACATCCCCACAGCATGATGCTGCCACCACCATGTTTCACCGCAGGTATGGTATTGGTCAGGTGATGAGCAGTGCCTGGTTTCCTCCAGACCTGGCACCTGGCATTCAGGCCAAAGAGTTCAATCTTGGTTTCATCAGACCAGAGAATCTTGTTTCTCATGGTCTGAGAGTCCCTTAGGTGCCTTTTGGCAAACTCCAAATGGGCTGTCATGTGCCTTTTACTGAGGAGTGGCTTCCATCTGGCCACTCTACAATAAAGGCCAGATTGGTACAGTGCTGCAGATATAGTTGTCCTTCTGGAAGGTTCTCCCATCTCCACAGAGGAACTCTGGAGCTCTGTCAGAGTGACCATCGGGTTCTCGGTCACCTCCCTGACCAAGGCCCTTCTCCCCCGATTGCTCAGTTTGGCCGAGCGGCCAGCTCTATGAAGAATCCTGGTGGTTCGAAAATTCTTCAATTGAAGAATGACAGAGGCCACTGTGCTCTTCGGTACCTGCAATGCTGCAGAAATTGTTTTATACCCTTCCCCAGATCTGTGTCTCGACGATCTTGGTCAAATCTCTTCCCTGCATGGAGACCCGACCTTTTCCCTGTCGGGTCTCCGTTGCCGTTGGGGCCTAGCGCCGTGGAGCGGCCTCGAACCGGAGCGACCTGGGGGCTCAAGTCACGGAGCCTGTGGAGCTGTGGAGCTGTGGACTTACCTCTGTGGAGCTGTGGAGCTGTGGAGCTGTGGAGCTGTGGAGCTGTGGAGCTGTGGAGCTGTGGAGCTGTGGAGCTGTGGACCTACCTCCGTGGAGCTGTGGACCTACGGACCTACCTCCGTGGAGCTAGCCGGCTTCGGAGCATGGAGGGCTGCGGGGGCGAGCTGCTGCGACCCGACTCCGGTGGATGGTGACACCGGGAGATCGCGGGTCCCCGGTGGGAGACTGCTTTGCGGGGCACCGGCAGCGGCGACTTCTCCCGCCCGAATTGCGGGGTTGAGAGTGACCTGGAGGGGGGCCTTACAATGCCCGGCGCGGCTGTAAATTGCCGCGGACTTGCTAGCGCCCGCCGGGGGCTCCAACATCAAGACCCGGGGCAGGGCCCTACATCGCCCGGCGTGGCTTTGAGTGGCCGCGGACTTGCTAGCGCCCGCCGGGGGCTTTGACCTCGACATCGGGAGAGGAATGGAGAGCAGGGGAGAGACAAGTCTTGCCTTCCATCACAGTGAGGATGACTCACTGTGATGGATGTTTATGTGAATTGAATTGTGTTGGTGTGTGTCTTGGTTCTTTTTTTGTATGGCTGCAGAAACCAAATTTCGTTTGAACCTCATGTGAGGTTCAAATGACAAATAAAAGGTATTGTATTGTATTATTGTATTGTATTGTATCCAGTCTTGGAGGTCTACGGACAATTCCTTCGTCTTCAGGGCTTGGTTTTTGCTCTGACATGCACTGTCAACTGTGGGACCTTATATAGACAAGTGTGTGTGCCTTTCTATATCATGTCCAATTTAATTTACCACTGGTGGACTTCAATCAAGTTGTAGAATCATCTCATGGATAATCATTGGAAACAGGATGAACCTAAGCTCAATTTTGAGTGTCATAGGGGATGTCAGGGTTCTGTCAGACCCGCTGAATTACTCCAGCACTTTGTGTGCTGCACAAGATCCCAGCATCTGCAATTTATTGTCTGAGAAGCTCTCAGCACTGTTTTTATATGTTTAATCCTTTTTTATATACTGCTTTTGTTATAAACAGGGAACCATCTTGCTTGTTCCTTCCTGGTCTACTTTCTGAGAATTTTGCAAAATTAAAAAATGAAGATATCAGTGAAGTACGGTGTTGATTTGAAATGTTGCTGGTGTATTTTGCAATGCACCAGAAACTGCTCAGCAGCCAGAAGTAACCACAAAGTTCAGAGAACTGCAGGAAGCAGCAAGGAGTCTTGGTTCCACTGAGCCAGAGAGAACGCCAGAGGCATCTGAGAGCTCTATGAGAGAGGAGAATGCTGTTCATTCTGCTTTGCACCATTGCCCTGCCTATCTCCGCTAAACGTAAGTTTGCTTGGGTGTGGATATGGTTTAATTGTTGTTAATAAGAACATTTTATTGTTAGAGTTCAGAACGTTTGGGAAAGAGCAAATAAAATGGGCCAGAGGCAAATTGGAGGCTGGGAAGCTACGTGCAATTGTGGACTCTACAATGCAACACTGAGCAAATGGTCCTCGAGGGACTGAGAGCAGGGTAATCCTCGGGCTGAAAGTTCTGTGGGATGGTTGAATAGACTGGGCTTGTGTATCCTTCAGGAGAGAAGGGGGTACTTCATCAAGCAGTTTAAATTGATTATTACTTGAAAGGGTCAAATGAGTGAAAGATTTCCTCCAGACGAGAGTTGAACCGAGGGAGCTGGGAGTACCGAGGGAAAGCGAGACTTTGTGTGCAAGTCTGAGCTATTCTGAAGGTTACGGCACAGGTAGATAATATGGTTAGCTGGGGCACAGAATAGAAGAAAAAGGGCGGCACAGTGATGCAGCTGGTGGAGTTGCTGCCTCCCTGCCCCAGACCTAGGTTCAAATCTGATCTTATGGGGAAGTTTGCGTGGAATCTGCACAATCTACCTGTAACCGAGTGAGTTTCATCTGACATGCCACAGGTGTGTAGGTTTGCCTGTTAATTGGCCTCTGTAAAATTGGCGCTAGTATGTAGGAAGCAGATGCGAATGTGGGACATCATAGAACTACGTTATGAGCCGGAGAGACCATGTTATGAGTAATAGCTGTTACTGGCATTAACCCTACAGGATTCAGAGCTGGGTCCTCTGATTCATAGTGTCGTGGAGCATAGAAACAGGCCCTACTTGTCCATGCCAACCAAGATGCTCCATCTGTGCTAGTTCCACCTGCCCGCGCGTGTCCAATATCCCTCTAAACCTTTCCAACACATCCATCTGTCCAAATGTCTTTTAAATGCTGATATAGTAGCTATCTCAACTACCTCATCTGGCAGCTATTCCATATACCTTCTGCCCTCTGTGTGAAAAAGTTGCCCATCGGGTTCTATGAAATCTCTCCCCCTCACCTTAAAGCTATGTCCAGTGGTTCTTGATTCCCCTACTCTGGGAAAAATAGTTTTACATTACTAACACAGGGGAAGAGACGGAGTGTAACCTATCGAGTTTGCTGGTGACCTAAAACTGAGTGAGAATGTCAGCTGGGGGCAGGGCATAGTGAGTCAACAAAGAGACAGAGACAGGTTAGATGTGAGGGAAAGAAAGTACAGATGGGGTAGAACGAGGGAAAATTAGGTCATGCATGGGAGAACACGACAACCGAGAATAAACAAAGACACAAGAAATTGCAGGTGCTGAGATCTTGAGCAAAAGATAAAGTGCTAGGAAACATCGTTGGGTTTGGCAGCATTTGTGGAGGGAATGGACAGACAATGTTTGAGTCTGTCAAACATTAAGTTCTCACAGATCTCCCGTCAGAGTGAGGAGGAAAACCTCTTCAAAAACTTCTTCTGGAATTTTTTGAGGATGTAATTAGGAAAATGGACTAGGGAGAGCCAGTGGTTGCAGTGGTTAAGAAAGAACTGCAGATGCTGGAAAAATGCTGGAGAAACTCAGCGGGTGAGGCAGCATCTACGCAGAGAAGTAATAGGCGACATTTCGGGTCGAGACCCATCTTCAGACCCAGTGGATGTAGTGTACCTGGACTTTCAGAAAGCCTTTGATAAGGTCCCACATAGGAGATTAGTGGGCAAAATTAGAGCACATGGTATTGGTGGTAGGGTACTAACATGGTTAGAAAATTGGTTGGCAGACAGGAAACAAAGAGTAGGGATTAACGGGTCCATTTCAGAATGGTAGGCAGTGACTGGTGGGGTACCGCAAGGCTCGGTGCTGGAACTGCAGCTATTTACAAAACACATTAATGATTTAGATGAAGGGGTCAAAAGTAACATTTGCAAATTTGCAGATGACACAAAGCTGGGTGGCAGTGTGAACTGTGAGGAATATGCTATGAGGATGCAGGGTGACTTGAACAGGTTGGGTGAGTGGGCTGATGCATGGTAGATGCAGTTTAATGTGGATAAATGTGAGGTTATCCACTTTGGTGGCAAGAACAGGAAGGCAGACTATTTTCTGAATGGTGTCAAGTTAGGAAAAGAGGAAGTACAACGAGATCTGGGTGTCCTTGTACATCAGTCATTGAAAGTAAGCATGCAGTGAAGAAAGCTAATGGCAAGAGGAGTATAGGAGCAAAGAGGTCCTTCTGCAATTGTACAGGGCCCTGATGAGACCACACCTGGAGTATTGTGTGAAGTTTTTGTCTGCAAATTTGAGGATGGACATTCTTGCTATTGAGGGAGTGCAGCGTAGGTTCACAAGGTTAATTCCCGGCATGACGGGACTATCATAGGTTGAAAGAATGGAGCGACTGGGCTTGTACACACTTGAATTCAGAAGGATGAGAGGCTATCTAATTGAAACATATAAGATTATTATGAGATTGTACATGCTAGAGGCAGGAAACATGTTCCCGATGTTGGCCAGAATCAGGGGCCACAGAAGGCCATTTAGAATGGAGATGAGGAAAAACTTTTTCACCCAAAGAGTTGTGAATCTGTGGAATTCTCTGCCTCAGAAGGCAGTGGAGGCCTATTTTCTGGATGCTTTCAAGATTCAAGCTTATTGTAGATAGAACTCTTAAAGATAGTGGAGTCAAGGGATATGGGGAGAAGGCAGAAACGGGGTACTGATTGTGGATGATCAGCCATGATCACAGTGAATGGCGGTGCTGGCTCGAAGGGCTGAATGTCCCACTCCTGCACCTATTGTCTATTGTCGATTGAAATTTGCAGTAGAGCAGTCAAAAATGTAGAAACAAAGAACTGCAGATGCTGGTTAATACACAAAGGACACAAAGTTCTAGAGTAACTCAGTGGGTCAGGCAGAATCCATGGAGAACATGGATGGGTGATGTTTCTCTGACGGGAGTTCAGTGAGACCCCCTCCCACTTCTCCCTGACTGATTCATGGTTCTAACCTGGAGCTGCCAACCACCTGCTATCAAAACTCCATAGACCTCACCTGTGTTGACCTATTAGATTAGATTAGATTAGATTCCTTTATTGTCATTCAGACCTTTCAGTCTGAAAGAAATCACGTTGCCTGCAGTCATACACAGAACCAATAATAACAAAACATACAATAAACACAAATTAAACATTCACCACAGTGAGTTCACCAAGCACATCCTCACTGTGATGGAGGCAAAGTCTTAGTCTCCGTCTCTTCCCTCCTTGTTCTCCCTCCGCGCTGAGGCGATCGATCCAGGCCGGAGATGCTGTCCTCCAGTCCAGCGGACCTCCGTGGTGATGTCGCCGCCGCCGAATATAGACCTCCCGGTCTCTATGTAAATATAGTTAAGTGTTTAAAAGAGAATTTATATATATATAAAGACAAAAAGATAAAAACGAAAAAAAACGAAAAAAAGAGAAAAAACGATAAAACAAAACACCCCTAAACTAGAATAAAAAGGCAAAACAGAATCTGGGCTGCAAAGAGTTTCAACAATTTAAGTCCCTGTTTGTCGTCAAGTCCGTTCCACCGTATAAAGGTAAAATAATTATTATAACAGTTGGAGAGGGGACAATTTATGTTGTATGAAAATGTTGAATAAATCTTCCTTAGGTCCTATCAAATTTAACCAAGAGTTCAACAATATCATCATTTTTTCTAAATTTAAACATGATATCGTTTCAGAATACCAATGGAGTGTGATCGGAGGATTAGAGTCTTTCCATTTAAATAAAATAGATCTTCTGGCAATTAATGTTGTAAAAGCAATCAGCCGATGGGCGGATCGGGACAGATGAATAGAATCTAACATTGGTAGCCCAAAAATTGTAGTAATATGATGAGGTTGTAAATCAATACCTAAAACTACAGAAATAGTATCAAAAATTTATTTCCAATATTTTACCAAAAGAGGGCAGGACCAAAACATATGAGTCAATGAGGCCACTTCAGAATTACATCTGTCACAGGTAGGATTTATATGACCATAAAAACGAGCTAACTTATCTTTTGACATATGAGCTCTGTGAACTACCTTGAATTGTATCAAAGCGTGTCTTGCACACATTGACGAAATATTAACTAATTGAAGAATCCTCTCCCATTTCTCTATAGATAGAGAAACGTGTAACTCAGTGGGTCAGATAGAGAAATATGGAGCTCTCTTTCCCTGTCATTCTTAATTTTATTAAATGTATCTTTTTTAGATTTCAAAATCAACTCATAAATAGTCATTATTAAGCCCTTCTGATAAGGGTTCAAATGTAAATTTTCCCCCCAAGATTTTGGTTTGATGTGGTAACGGAAAAAAGGGTAGATTAGCCCTCAAAAATGGCTAATTTGTAAATATCTAAAGAAATGTGAGTTTGGTAGATTATATTTATTGGAGAGTTGTTCAAAAGAGATAAAACAACCATCCAAAAACAAATCATGAAAAGCTACTAATCCCTTCCTCTTCCATAACAGAAACGCTTGATCAGTACTAGAAGGTTAGAAGTAAAAATTAGATATGATAGGACTCGATAACATAGAACTTGAGGGCCTGAGCTAGAGGGAAAGGTTTGGCAAGCTATAACTTTATTCCTTGGAGCGCAGAATAAAGTGATCTTATAGAGGTGTATAAGAGTGATCTTATAGAGATGTATAAAATCATGAGGGGAATATATAATGTGAATGTTTGGGCACACACGTGGTCACAGGGAGAATGTACAAACTCCGTACAGACAGCAGCCGTGGGGAGGATCGAACCAAGGTCTCTGGCATTGTAAGGCAAATCCCAAAGTAATTCTTGATAACCATTTTGACTGTCTACGTTATGACCAATTTTTAAGTCATTAGCAAACTTATTAATCATTCAAATTGATATAGATGACACATAGCAAATAGCCTATCAACAATCCCTGAGACACACCACTAGCTACAGGTCTAACTGGCTACTGGTGGATCATGTTAACCTGATCTGTTTAGATCTCGTGCAATCTAACCTACTATGCAGAACCTTGTCAAAGGCGTTTCTGAAGACCAAATAGATTACATCTACGACCCAGACCTCATCAACTCAATCACATTCATGAGACATGATCTCCCATGCACAAAACTATGTGACTGTCCCTAATCAACCCTTATCTTTCCAAGTGGGTGTTTGTCTAATTCCTCAGAATCTACACCAGTGATGATGTTAGGCACATTTCCAAGGTGTTTCTTTGCAGCCCTTAAATAGAGGCACAACATTAAGCAACCTCTAGTCTTCCAACCCTAACCCAATATTATTTTCCATATATTTCCCTCGATTCCCAGTTCAAACGACCCACATATAGGGTGATTTCACGAAAGGTCACTGGAGCGTAGATCCGCACCCACGTGACCGAAAATTTTAACTGGGGGACAAGCGTCACTTCCGGTACATGTTAGTGAATGGGAAAACACGCACTTTCACACCCGTTAAAAACATCGAAAACGGCCAGGTTTTGAGCTGCAATTTACTGAGCCAGTCGGGGTGACCGTGAGGCACAGCTACCTACATTTACAGTTAAAAAAAAGATAGAAACTAAGGTAAATACAAGAGGGAGCTGAAGGGGCAAAATAAGCGGAAGTTGTTAGCGGACATTTTTCGTGGAGATTTAAAGATCCAAAATATCGGGAATTATCGCGTTTGCTCGCTGCATTTCATCAAAGTAAGGAATTATTGGCTTTGTTATCTTTATTCATTTGTTAGATGAAAAGTATTAAAAGTTAGAAATCCTTCAGTAAAATTGCAAAATCGCCCATGGTTCTCGGGTGGGTTTTAACATGCAAAATGAAAACGCTTCTGAAGCTCCATTTACCATTTAAATTATCTGTGCCTCTGCCCCCCCATGCTGCAGATAAAAATGAGATAGCACCACATGGTGTAATACCTATCAAGAATTTGATGGTGTTATGGTGCTTATAGTTAGACCAAGTCTGTGCGCGCGCCTCTAAACTCGTAGGTCTATCACAAAATAATTCAAAGCAATCTATGATCACTGCCACACGCTTTCCAAATGTCCGCCGAAATTGCATGGGCATGGTTTTCCACAGAACATCTCTTTCAGGCCAAATAATTAACTTGGATATGCCGTAAAGGGCATCAATCCCACTAGTGAATACACGCGATACTGTGGCATTACTAACGAGGAATCGATATGCAAGATCTTCATGAGGCACTGCAAGTCGCAGCTTTATCAAGACGATCAGCAACTGCTGAAAATGTGTTAGTGATTGTCTTTTGGTGAGCTTGTCCTTAACATAATAGAAGACCAGCATCAAAACTGCAAATGTTGGTAAACCTGTGTAGAACCTAACCTTTTTGTCATCCTTGGAAAGGCTTTCTTGTGTTAACTTAATTTGGGCTGCTTCTTGTCTAGCTTTAGTGAGCTCTTTATTTTTATTGTCTAGTTGTGCTTCCAGTACTGTAATGTCTACTCCACACATGTCTGTTTGTGTTGATGTGTCCATTGTCTCTTTGACTGGTGTTTGTGTTTGCATGTCAAGTTGACGGTGTACTTCCAGCACCGGTTCAAAGTTCTCATGATCATCAACCTGCTCAGCATCAACTTGCAGAGCTACAGATGCTTGAGCTGCGACAAAATCTGCTTTAATACTCTCTCTTCTTGTTGCACGTGCATGGCGTTCTTGTGCACGTTGTTTATCCTGCTTATTGTCATCGCCGCGTCCCATATTCACAGTGGGTGCCCAATCAGGATTGTTGACATCATTCCATGCTGCAGGCTTGTCTGTTATTAGATGATAAATAAATAAGTGGTTTGGGTGATTGTGCAGGCTTTAAACAAGAAACATTGAGAAATATTTTTTGGCTAATAATAAAATGTCCTGATTTTGTCAAATTAACAGCTGACATTTATACCAATCCTTAGCTTGCATCTGAGTAAAATTTATTTCAAGACGCATTTATGATTCACGGATATTTAAATGGTAAATGGAGCTTCAGAAGCGTGTTCATTTCGCATGTTAAAACCCACCCGAGAACCACGGGCGATTTTGCAATTTTACTGAAAGGTTTCTAACTTTTAATACTTTTCATCTAACAAATGAATAAAGATAACAAAGCCAATAATGCCTTACTTTTGATGAAATGCAGCGAGCAAACGCGATAATTCCCGATATTTTGGATCTTTAAATCTCCACGAAAAATGTCCGCTATCAACTTCCGCTTTTTTTGCCCCTTCAGCTCCCTCTTGTATTTACCTTAGTTTCTATCTTTTTTTACTGTAAATTTAGGTAGCTGTGCCTCACGGTCACCCCGACTGGCTCAGTAAATTGCAGCTCAAAAACTGGCCGTTTTCGATGTTTTTAACGGGTGTGAAAGTGCGTGTTTTCCCATTCACTAACATGTACCGGAAGTGACGCTTGTCCCCCAGTTAAAATTTTCGGTCACGTGGGTGCGGATCTACGCTCCAGTGACCTTTCATGAAATCACCCTATACACGAGCGGCAACATACAATGGTCAATTAAATAAAAATGCATGTCTTTGGGATGTTGGAAACGGCATACGAAGGAGAAATCCCATGCAATCATACATAAAATATGCAAACCATACACAGTACCGAAGGTCAGGAGTAAACTCTGGTTCATGGAGCTGTGATTCAGCAGATCGACCAGCTGCTCCACTGTACCAGCTGTGGAAACCAATGACTTGCGGTCAGGTACTTCCTTGGTGGGATCTTTCTGTGCACTACTTGCCTGTTGCAATCCCATCGCTACTTCACCGCCAACACTTCAAACCTGTGAAGCTCTGTGGACCACCCCCTGTCTCTGTGAGGGAAGTGATGTAAATGCAAGGTCTCTCCGGACAGCAGCATAGAGCTGTGAGAGATGTGGCTCCCGTGAAGTGCCGGCACAGCCTGGAGGAGGGGAACAACTGTTAGTGTCACAGTCCCACCTCCCCGTTTCTCACAGCTCACCACATGGTGAGGGTGACAAACAGCACAGCAGCATCGCAGTTTAACTGTCTTCCACAAGGGCAGGGACCCAAGGTGGGCGCAGCCTCCTACAGTGACTGTGGCCCTCAGTTCAGTCTTAACGTTACATCTCTGTGTCTTCACAGGCTGCAATAGCAGTGGTTGGACCATGGAGACACCGGACATGGTGATGGGGAGGGAGGGGAAGCTCGTGGTCCTGTACTGCAAGTTCACTCACCCTCACCATCAATACAAAGGCAACATCAACATCATCTTGAAAGATAAGGGGACCAAGAAGACCATCTTCAAATACAAAAATTATCCATCAAGCGGCAAGTATAAAAATGAGATCTTGGATAATGTAGGAGCTCGCTACAGACCAATGGGGGACCCTCGGAAGAACGATGCTTCCATAATCATTAATCAGCTGGGAACGACGGATACAAACAAGATCCTCAACTGTCGTGTTGTGCTCACAGAGCAAACAGGAGCAAATTATGAATGCCCACATGGGCGAATCACAGCATCAGGTGAGGAATTATTGTGCTGCAAACAAACAATTTGTCTTCCTTCCTGCTTCCTGTGATTCCGATGTTACTGGCATGGCTGGCAATTGTTCAAGCTGCTGACTTGTTGGCTACATCACTGGGAGATCATGCCCTGGTTTGACTGCCTAAAATACACACGTTGCACTAAACTGAATTTAACTCTATTAACCAACCCTCAACCCACTTGCCCCGCTGATCAAGATCCTGCTGTAGTTTTGATAACCATCTTCACTCATACTCCTCATTTCTGCCTTGACCATGATGTACAGTCACTGTGGAATGGGGTGATGTCATTGCTACATCTGGCCTGCTGTTATAGTCACATATTATATCTCCTCCAGTTAAGTTTCAGATATTGGTGTTGGTTTATTATTGTCTGGTGCACTGAGATACAGTGACATTTTTCCGAGTGCTATCCAGACAAATCATCCCATTGAGGCACTAGAAACTGCAGATGCTGGAACCATGAGCAAAACACAAAATGCTTAAGACACAGTGGGTCATCAGCATCGATGGAGGAAACGGACAGGCAATTATCCGGTCGGTTCCCTTCAAACTGATGGAATAGTAGGGAGAAAGATGGGAACGGGGCAAAGCTTGCCCAATGATAGGTGGATGGAGGTGGGTGGGGGGGGGGGGGGGGGGCACGGGGGAGATGCTTATCAGATGGGTGGAGCCAGTGATAATGGCGAGTGGTGAAAAGTGGTAAAAGGTGTCAGACAAGGAAACAAAATGTAAAGGCGGAGGCAAATGGATGGAATGGGCCAGGGGAGATGGGCAGGTGAAAGACTTGTGATAGAAGGAACTATGGGATTCGAGGATGGGAGATGAATACGGGAGAAGAAAGGAGCAGTGTGACTGGGATAATGGGAGCAATGTGTGCACAGTGGGCTGGTGGAGGGGGCGGGGGGGGGAGGTATTACTTGAACTTTGAGAGTTCAGTGTTCATACGGTTGGGTTATAAGCTACACAAGTTGACCATGAGGTGCTGTTCTTCCAGTTTGCGTGTGTTCTCACACTGATAATACACAAGGCCAGTGACAGTCAGGTCAGTGTGAAAACAGAAAGAGTAGTTAAAAAGCTTGGTAACCAGGAGCTCCAACAGGCCTTGGCAGACTGAACACAAGTATTCATCACATTGGGGACACAGAATGCAATAGACGAGGTTGGAAGAATCATACCTTAGATGTGTGCATCAGGCACTGTAAAATAGAAAATAAACAAAGTGGAGAATGTAGTATGGCAGCTACAGTGAAAGTGCTACTAAAGAGTAGTGCAAGCGTTTAACGTGGTAGATTGGAAGATCGGGTCATTCAACCCTAGCATTTGTGAGGTCCATTCAAGACACTAACAATAGGTAAGGAGTTGTTCTTCATCTGGTGGTACCTATTTTCAAGTTTTGTATCTTCTGGTATGAGAATGTTAGGGTATTAATTGTCCTTGATAATGCTGGATACTTTCTCGAGGCAGCATTAAATGTAGAATGGTGAAACAGAGAATCAAAATTGACCCTGGCAGATTGGAGAGACAGCATTTGTTCAGGCAGTGTTAGTGAACAGGTAGGGGTAGTCCCTGGCTTTTAAAACAATGCTTAGACTATTACGTGAAATGGGAGAAGGAGTCAGAACACAGATGCTCGAACCAACTCTCATCCATAAAATCATGGCTAATTCTGGACCTTGTTCATTCACTGAGAGATCCCCCAGACAGTGATCTCCATGAGACCCAGAAAAACTGAGGACCTTTGGTTTGAACTTACTCAACTACTTTTTATCCACAGCTTCTGCATAATGTGGATTGCTTGATTGTAATCATGTATAGTCTTTTCGTTGACTGGTTAGCATGCAATAAAAGTTTTTCACCGTACCTTGGTACAGGTGACAATAAACTAAACTCTGGGATGGAAAATTTAGAAGGTTCACAAACATTCTTGTAGGGAATTTCTTGACCTCTGTCATAAATGTCAGACTGCTTTTTCCCTGACATGTGGTTTTTGAATCATAAGCAGGAGAAAATAAATTTTCCACAAGTATTTGTGAAATCCATCTATTCCCCAGAGCCCTCTGTCCATAGACATCCATCAGTCCCAGTCCCACATTCTTTCCACACAATCCCCCAAATTACTCCAGTCAGGTGTGTTTAATAGTCATATGCACTGCGATTAGAACAACACAATTATTCATTGCTGCAACTTTGCAGGCACATTGATGCAACATAATAATACATTTACATCAAACAATAATACTATATCAGTTATACATTTGAAGTACTTAGTGCAACCTTATACAAAGTGCATAATAGTTTGGTGCAAGAGTCTGATGATGCCACAATGAACCTAAACACAACTAAACTTCAGCACTGATCTGTTATGGACGAATAACTGGATTGCTGAATCACAGTTCGGGAGGGAGATCTTTAGTGAAATCAAAACAACCTGTTAAATGGCAAAATTGTCTTCTTGAACCTGGAGGTAAATGTTCACATTTCCTGTGCCTTCTACCTGGCAGTAGGAACAAGAGGAGATCAAGCCGTGTGATACTGTGATATTGGCTGCCCTCTATATTTACTCTTATTCACTTACCAATCAAGTGACCACAACAGCCGAACACTAGGACAATCCTGTCCCCAACCTATCATAGATTCCTTCACATTCCCACTTCTCAGCAACATAAAATACATTTGTTTTATTGTAACTTTTCCCAGTTCTGATCATCAACCTGACAATCATTTGTTTCTCTCCTGATTTTTTCTGTTTTATGGCAATATAACTATAGTAATCTTGTACTTCATACTTTCATCATTGAGCCCAGCGTCTCGCACTTCACATTTGTTTTATTTAACTGTGTCTCAGAAGGAGTTTTCCACATGTTCTTTGGCACCCTTGAGCATTGTTCTGTTTAACTATCTTATCTCATTTCTGTGTAGGTATTAGCACTCGGTGCGTGTCTCTGTTAATTTTTTATCTCACACACCTTCTCCACCTCTTCATATTCCATCTGCAATCTTACAATTCGATGGAAAATGAACATGTAGTAGAATATGCAGTAGGAAATATAGTAGAGATATGCTACATTGACTGGATCTTTCCTTATCAACCCAGTTAGATATATTGTCCACCCTAACCCTAAACTCCACTTAAATTGTCAACAGAACTTCCCCTTCATCAAGAATTAAAACATAAATTGCTGTAAAATTAATCAGGTCTGAATGCAAGTCAACTGGAGGGGCGACAATATCCATGTAGGACGTTGTGTTGCTGCTACTCAGGAGGGTTTAATCTAGTTTGTCAGAAGGTTGGGAACTGCAGCAGGTGGAAAGATTGAATGGGATGTAGACATCAGCTTAAGACTGATCAGAAGGACTGGCGGGGCCAGGGTAATGAACGCAGTGGAACTGATGGGCTGAAGTGTGTTTATTTCAATGCTATGCGTATTATGTGTAATGCAGATGAATGTAGAGTTTGGATTAATGCATGGAACTGATGTTGTGGTCATTAGAGTTTTGGTTGAGCGAGGGGCAGGACTGACAGCACAATGTTCCAGGGTTTTAGACATGATTTAGCAGCATTGTAGGTTATATAAAAATCCAAGCCGGTCACCTGCAATTACTCTATTCAATTTGATTTGAGAATTCTGCATATTATTTATAAAGAAGATGAAGTTACATTTACAGTTACATTTCACTGCTCTAGAGCAGCACAGTAGGGTCAGGGACAGATGGGTGAGAGTGGGAGTGGGATGGAGAAACATGGTCACAGATGTGTAGGAAGGAACTGCAGATGCTGATTTATACCGAAGATAGACACAAAATGTTGGAATAACACAACGTGCCAGGCAGCATCTATGGAGAAATGGAATAGATTCTTCTTCAGGTCTGAAGAAGGCTTCCATTCACAAACATCACCTACTCCTTTTCTCCAGAGATGCCGCATGATCTGCTGAGTTACTCCAGCATTTTGTGTCTATCAACATGGTCACAGACACAGGTGAAGTATTGATAAAATAAATGTGGGTAATGCATCCGACCAATGAATAATGTCCATATTTTAAATCTTTCTCTATCCGAGGTGATGTCAGCGCATCTATGGTGATCGGGAAGAGAGGAGGTGGTGCCACACTGAACTGCAACTTCAACCACTCGAGTGCAAATAGCAGGGTGATCACTATCCTCTGGATGAAGGGGACTCCATGGGAAGAGTCCGTTTTCTTTAAACATACCCGCTCCTACCCCACAAGCGGTCCCGGCACTGACAATGTAAATAGAGGAGGTCGATATGAGTTGGTGGGAATCGTAGACAAGGGAGATGCCTCCATCAGAGTGAGGGGACTCACGTTGAATGACACCAACAACTATTTCTGTCATGTTTGGACCTGGAATTCCCCTCTGAAGAAAAATATTCAGGTGACTCAGGATGAGACGGGACTACAGGTTTTGGGTAAGGAAACAGTCAGTGTTGAGGAATAAATGATAAAATCACATTGAACAACTGTGAGATGAGCTTTGTTCTGTTTCCTCTCTGAATATTTCACTTCATTATCCCGCTGGGTCTCTTTCAAATCTTCACCCCTTCCTGGTTCTCCCCCTGCACCAATGAATAACAGTGAATGTAATTGACTTTTATCCCTCTCTAGGCTTCAGCCACCATCTTGGAGCGATGGTGATAATGTATCTGGAGATACCTGTGTGTGCGGGAGGGAATGGACAGGTTGATCATTTGAGCTGCCATTTTTTTAGTCTACTTGTGATTGGCTTCACTTTCTAGTGGTTAAACATAGATAAACATCATGTCTAATCTCCATTGCTGGTGTTCATGGGAGAATCATGGAACCTCCAGTGACATTGTTGTCAGCCTCTGGTTCTGGTAATGGGGGAGGGGAGAAGAGAGAGTAACTCGGGTGTGAGTGATCCTTGATTATGTTGGCTTCTTTCCCAAGGAATAAATGCAGTTGATGGGCGGGGGAACGAGGGAAAACATTTTATTCAATCTACATGGTTAATCCTGAGCTTTCTGGTGCTTGTAATCTTAATCATCCATGCAATTCCCCCTCTGACTATTTTTTGTGACTTCCTTATAACCAGTCTAATGCAATTTGAAGAACAGGGCTCGCTGCATCATTGCAGACTCCATTGAATTCAAGAATTTTGGATGTTACTTTTCCTCTCTTTTATCAGAACTAACCAGTTCTACTGAAGATAAGCAAAATGGAATATTAATCAGTTATTCTCTCAATGATCTTTGCAACTTAAATTAAGTTAGCTGAAGTTGCAGAGGTTGTATAGAGGGGTGGATTGGAAATAGGAAACATCTCTGAAAGGGTGAGTCTAGGTTTGCTGTTGATGAAATTATCTGGTTGATAAATTAAGGATGGAAACTGAAGACCGAGAACACAAACAAAGATATAAACAGAACTGCAAAATGCACGTCAGCCCTCTTCAGCCCTTCTTCCCCAGGGGTGGTGTGCGGTGGGGGGGGCTCCTCCCGCAGATGAGATTAGGGTGCAGAAGTTAAAAACCCCTCCACCCCTCCTGATTCGGTTAACCAGGCATTTTCTGGTTGGCTGCCAGTTACTAGTAGTGTTCCACAGGGCTCGGTGCTGGGGCCGCTGCTCTTCACGTTGTATATTCATGATTTGGATGAGGGGATTGAAGGCTTTGTGGCCAAGTTTGCAGATGATATGAAAATAGGTGGATGGGCAGGTAGTGCAGAGAAAGCAGGAACTCTGCAGAAGAACTTGGATAGGTTGGGAGAGTGGGAAGAGATATGGCAGATGGAAAGGTGTGGAAAAGTGTGGAGTCATGTATTTTGGTAATAGGATTAAAGGTGTTGGTTATTTTCTAAATGGGGAGAGAATCCAGAAATCTGAGGTGTAAGGTGACTTGGGAATCCTGGTGCAGGATTCACAATAAGTTAATCTGCAAGTCGAATCAGTTGTAAAGAAAGCAAACGCATTGCTAGCATTTATTTCGAGAGGGCTTATATACAAAAGTGGGGATGTAGTGCTGAGACTCTTTCGGCGCTGGTCAGGCCACATTTGGAATATTGTGAGCAATTTTAGGCACCATATCTGAGGAAGGATGTGCTGGCTCTGGAGAGGGTCCAGAGGAGGTTCACAAGAACGATCCCAGGAATGAGTAGGATAACATCAGATTAATATTTGACGGCACTGCCTATGTTCGCTGGAGTTTAGAAGAATGAGGGAGGACCTCAGTGAAACAGACAGAATGGGGAAAGGCTTGGATGTGGAGAGGATGCTTCCACTAGTGGGAGAATCGAAGACGAGAGGTTTTATCTTCAGAATTAAAGGACGTTCTTTTAGGAAAGAGATGAGGATGAATTTCTTTGGTAGGAGGGTGGTGAATCTATGGAATTCTTTGCCACAGAAGGCTGTGGAGGCAAAGTCAGTGGATATATTTAATGCAGAGATAAATTGATACCTGATTAGTGCAGGTGTCAGAGGTAATAAGAAGGCTGGAGAATTGAGTTAGGAGAGATAGATCAGCCACGGTTGAATGGCGCTTGATGGACCGAATGGTCTAATTCTACTCTTATCATGTTTAATCTTATGAATCGTGCCTCCCACAGATGTGCTTAGGGTGCAGAACCTAAGACCCTCCCCCCCCCCCCCCCCCCCCCCCCCCCATTCCTCCTAATTCAGTTAACCGCGCCTTTAGTCACCCTCCATCCTCCTCTCCGGTTCCCGGTCTTCAAGGTCAAGGCTCCATCTTGTCCAGACTGAAGCTGAGATGTCTTTACTTGAGATTGGCCCTTATTAGAATAGTGCAGGAGGTCAGGAACAGATGGATCAGAGTGGGAATGGGATGGAGAATCCAAGTCACAAGTATGGATGAACTATTGATAAAGACCGTGTTGTTGTTGTATTCAATTACTAAATCATATTCACTCTTTAAAACTCTTCTCTATGCAAGGTGATAATGACAGAGCATCCATGGTGATTGGGAGGAAGGGTGCGACTGCCACACTGCCCTGCTCCTTCAGTCCCTCGATCAGGAATCCCAGCTCCATCACCATCAGCTGGATGAAGGGGAATCCACCAAAATGGTCTGTTGTCTTTCGTGACACTTCTCCCCGCCCAGCAGCAAATCACATTCCTGAAAATGTAAATAATAGAAATCGATATGAGCTGGTGGGAAATCTTACACAGGGAGACGCATCCATCAGAGTGAATGGACTCAAACTGGATGACGCCAGTGATTACTCCTGTCACGTTTATGTCAGGAATTCAACATTGACAACTGTGACTCAGGATGAGATGAAACTGCAGGTTGTGGGTAAGGAAACGTATGTTATGCTGTAAACGATAATATCATATTGAACAACCTTAAGAGGAATGAGCTCCCAGTGACAGTGTAGACCAGCACAGGAACAGGCCCTTTGGCCCGCAATGTCTGTACCGAACATGATGCTACGTTAATCTCGTCTACCTGCAGGTGATGCATTTCTTCCATTACCTGCATTTCAAAAAGTCTCTAAAACTCCACTATCGTAGCTGCCTCCACCTCCACCCCTAGCAGTATTTTCCTGGCACCCACCACCCTCTGTGTAAACAATAACTTTCCCCACATATCTCCTTTCATCTTTTCCCCTCTGTCCTTATCACAATGCCGTCTATTCGTTGACATTTCCGCCATAGGCAAAAGGTTCTGACTCTCTCTCCTATCCATGTCTTTCATATTTTTATAAACTTTCAACAGTCCAGAGAAACAGTTCAAGTATGTCCGACCTTTTCTTATAACTAATACCCTCTAATCCAGGCAGCATTCTGGTAAACCTCTTCTGAACCCTTTCCAAAGTCTCCACATCCTTCCTGTAATGGGTGAGAATAGTAAGATTAAACGAGAACTTACCAGTTTGAAGTTTGATCTTTATTTTATGAGGAGTTACGATGAGGGATTACGTGAAGAGCCCACCAGCCCGCATGCGCGTCAAACTTCAAAGCAGCGGTGTGAAATCACAGATAACAGTTGATGAACTGAATATAGTAAGAGTTGAGAAACTAGAACTACCAGCTGACTTTTATGAGGAGAGGTTGGGAGCGGAGGGCACGTAATCCCTCATCGTAACTCCACATAAAATAAAGATCAAACTGGTAAGTTATGGTTTAATATCACTATTTTACTTCGAAGTCACGTGAGTGACTACGTGATGATTTCAAAGCTCTGTGACTTCATGCCGTGGAACGAGTCCATGCATCACACACTACATCAATTGACCAAGGATGAGTGAACATAATCATGCATTCAGACATGACATAGATATAGACATGCTGATGCTATTTTATGAACAAGTAATAACAATAGTAACCCCTGTCATCCGGGAGGAAACTATAGACAGAACTTAAAATAGAGTTGGCAAATACCCCCGGTCTGGCAATGGGTTTCTTATAAAATGTATGGAAAGATCGTTCGTTTGACCATCCTGCAGATGCTAGGATGTGGTACAGCGGAATGTCCATAACCCTGCCGCTGAACTGTTACAGCCCTGTTGGAGTGAGATTTAAAATGTCAGAGTCACTCCTGCACAAGCCAGAACCCATTTAACCACCTGGAGATGGTCTGTACTGATACCTTCTTATGAGGTTTATGTAACTAACAAACACTGCATAAACACGTGGTACTCCAACTGCAACTGCTCAGACAGGAAGGTTCTGCAGAGGGTAGTGAGGGGAGCAGAGAGGATCATTGGCGTCTCCCTACCTTCGGTACAAGAACTGTTCCAGCGCCGCTGTCTGAAAAAAGCTCTGAGAATAGCTAAGGACAAACTGCACCCCTTCCACACACACCTGGGTATCCTGCCATCAGGCAAGAGACACCGTAGCATCAAAGCCCGTCCTACAAGACTGCTGAACAGCTTCCAGCCACAGGCTGTGAGGCTGCTAAACATTCACTCTGTACTCACGGTCACCTTATTCTGCGGCTTTGCAATGACATTTTAATACCTCTAGCACTGGTCACTCAAATCAGCTGCCCTGGACATTTTAATGATTGTTTTTACTGTATTTTTATGTTGCTGTTTTACCTGCTTTTAACTATTTATACTGTTTCATCAGGGACTGGATTGTTATTATTGTTATTATGTGTGTAATGTTTTAAATTTCATGTGCGATGCTCCGGTATTCCCTGGGAAACGTCTTCTCATTTTGCACTGTACAACTGTTGCTTTGCAAGATGACAATCAAGGTTGATTGATTGATTGATTGATTGCTAGATCAGTGCCCCTGAGGCTCTAAGTGACCTTAACGTATAGTAGTAGACCACACACAACCGAAGGTCCATGGGGTTAGCCCAAATTCAGTTAGACCTGATGCCCCTGGTCTGCTCTGCTTGACTAAGCCATGAACATAAATTGTTATTGCCTGCAGATGTAACTATGTTATCCAGTTGCGCTATGCAATGACTGGACCCATTGCACTGACCCAGTGCCATGAGCATAACCACATGTAAGTGAGTTTGACCAAGGACAGGGATGTAGCCTGAGCCCACATGCGAAGCGGCATCAGCACAATGTTAACATCCCATATCTCTGCATACCTGGGCCTGGGAGGTTTGAGTTGAAGATACCCTTCATGAATCTGGATATCAGAGGGTGAGATCCAACAGAGTGGGTCCCGCTCCTAGCAGAATATGATGAGAAGGCAAGTATGGCCCAGTTAATGGTACTATAACTTATTTTTTGTCAAAGACCCATTCGAGTTTGAAATCCCAGTCGTCAGTTATCCGTGCCACATATATGTCAACAAATTGATTATTTCATGCATTGGATGGTTGCCCGAGTCACGGGCTGAAACAGCAATTCTATGTTAGAATTAACCATATAAAGTTCTATATCATTCCCAACATCAGCGGAAACCATGGCTGCATAGGTCACTACAAAAGCCTGAAGCGGGATTTACTGAATATTTGTAAGACCCGACTGATGAGGCAAAATGGAGGAAGACAAACCTCCCCAGTGTAGCGAGAGTGCATCTATCGCCACTACCATGCCACATATATATATACATTTCTACTGGTGATTGAGCCTGGATGCAACATCTCGATCTTTAGTGTACCATGAGTCACCAAGTCATTAAATACTTAGTGATCCAACATCCAATCTGTTTTGACATTGATTTTACGTGATGATACACCAGTGCCAAATGAGGTTAGGTAAACCATCCTCGGATACTTTGACTTGATTGCACCCATATGATTGACATATGACACCACCAAAGTGTATCAACTTGGACTTGAGCATGCTGATTATGCATATTCGCACAACCCTAACCCATAGAATGCACCTAGTGTCTAAAGGTAGTTGATACCATAGAACTGAGAATAGGTAACTCATGCAAATCCCATCACCTCCGTAACTAGAGATGGTATTAGTCATTTCACATCTTTAAGCACTCGCATCAGTTTGTAATATAACTGAAGATTTACTGACGAAAAGTTAGTGGAGCAATGCTGAATACTGTTCATCCACCATAGTGACTTTCATGGAGGTAAATAACGAGACCTACTTACCAGCGTCTCTAACTCCAGGTCCCTTACCTTTGCTGGAGTTGCAGCGAAATTTAATTTGCAGACTCTGTCCATGTTGTCATTCCCATTAGTTCGCTGATGCTGCTGGCCAACTTCTCTTGTAGTGGCTAGTCCGTCCCCGACGGAGCAGCAATTTTAGAGGCAAAGCACCGATTTCCCTCATGCTACCTTCGTGCATTATGCATTAAGCATGGGACCCCGGCACAGTCATATTCAGGTTCCTGTTTGGAGTTAATCCATACTAACCTTAGACAATCTTTTTAGAGTGGGAGTAATTGCACCTGAACCAGGTGTCACCAACCGTCTCCTCAATTTGTCTGTGCATGCCTGTGTACCAAGCATGTTTTGCGACTCCATCTCCCATGGTCTTATAATATATATGGCTCCATCGTCATCCTTTATACATCCGAATGGGAGGACTTTTTTTTAATTTTATTAGTAAATACAATACAGTGGTACCTTTTTTCAGGTGCCAAATATATGTTGGCATGTTACATTCTAAGTACAACTTCATTGAAGAGGTTACTAGGGAAATTGATGAGGGTAAAGCAGTGGATGGTGTATATATGGACTTTAGTAAGGCCTTTGACAAGGTTCCTCATGGAAGGTTGGTTAAGAAGGTTCAATTGTTGGGTATAAATGCAGGAGTAGCAAGATGGATTCAACAGTGGCTGAATGGGAGATGCCAGAGAGTAATGGTGGATGGCTGTTTGTCAGGTTGGAGGCAGGTGACTAGTGGGGTGCCTCAGGGATCTGTGTTGGGTCCACTGTTGTTTGTCATGTACATCAATGATCTGGATGAAGGTGTGGTAAATTGAATTAGTAAGTATGCAGATGATACTAAGATAGGTGGTGTCGTGGATAATGAAGTAGATTTCCAAAGTCTACAGAGAGATTTAGGCCATTTGGAAGAATGGGCTGAAGATGGCAGATGGAGTTTAATGCTGATAAGTGTGAGGTGCTACATCTTGGCAGGACAAATCAAAATAGGACGTATATGGTAAATGGTAGCGAATTGAGGAATGCAGTTGAACAGAGGGATCTAGGAATAACTGTGCATAGTTCCCTGAAGGTGGAATCTCATGTAGATAGGGTGGTAAAGAAAGCTTTTGGTATGCTAGTCTTTATAAATCAGAGCATTGAGTATAGAAGTTGGGATGTAATGTTAAAATTGTACAAGGCATTGGTGAGACCAATTCTGGAGTATGGTGTACAATTTTGGTCGCCCAATTATAGGAAGGATGTCAACAAAATAGAGAGAGTACAGAGGAGATTTACTAGAATGTTGCCTGGGTTTCTGCAATTAAGTTACAGAGAAAGGTTGAATAAATTAGGTCTTTATTCTCTGGAGCGCAGAAGGTTAAGGGGGGACTTGATAGAGGTCTTTAAAATGATGAGAGGGATAGACAGAGTTGAAGTGGACAAGCTTTTCCCATTGAGAGTAGGGAAGATTCAAACAAGAGGACATGACTTCAGAATTAAGGGACAGAAGTTTAGATGAGGGGGAACTTCTTTACTCAGAGAGTGGTAGCTGTGTGGAATGAGCTTCCAGTGGAAGTGGTGGAGGCAGGTTCGATTTTATCATTTAAAAATAAATTGGATAGGTATATGGATGGGAAAGGAATGGAGGGTTATGGTCTGAGTGCAGGTAGATGGGACTAGGGGAAAATAATTGTTCGGCACGGACTTGTAGGGCCGAGATGGCCTGATTCCGTGCTGTAATTGTTATATGGTTATATGGTTTATATGGTATATATATCAAATATTTTTCCCATGTTTCTTTCGTGATTTTTATCATTAGTTCTCGTTCCCAATCTTCTCTAAGTGCCTCTGTTGATGGTAGTTCTCTATTTAAGATACTATTATATAGATATGATATTAATTTCTGTGAGTCAGTCTTAATATTCATTGCTTCTTCCAGTGGGTCTAAAATTATAGTTTGATGTCTTTGTATATATTTCTTCATAAAATCACAGATCTGGAGATATTTAAAGTATTGGTTGTCATTCAGCTTAAATTTTAATTTTAATTGTTGGAATGATAACAGGTTTCCCATTTCATACATGTCGCCTATCCTTTTAATTCCCATTCTTTCCCATTGGTTTTATGTTTTATCAATAAGAGATGGTTTAAATGAAGGATTATTCATTATTGGCATTAACACTGATAGGTTTCTTAATTTTAAAGTTAATTTTATTTGTTTCCAAATTCTTATTGTATTATGGATAATTGGGTTATTCTTGTATATTGTGTTATTCAATTTTATCGGGGAGAAGAGGACCGCTCCTATATCACAGGGAGAACAATCCTCTTTCTCCATTCTTATCCATTCTGTCTGTTGGGAAAGGCTATCCAGCCAATAAATTATATTCTTAATATGCACTGCCCAATAATAATACAAAAAGTTAGAAAGTGAAAGTCCCCCAGCATCTTTGGGTTTACACAGGTGTTTTCTTTGAATTCTATGTGATCTATAGTCCCAAATAAAGTTGGTAATATTAGAATCTAGTTATTTTAAAAAGTGTTTTTGTATATATATTGGTATAGATTGAAATAGGTATAATATTTGTGGTGAAAAAAATCATTTTTATAGCGTTTATTCTGCCTATTAATGACAACGGGAGCGTTTTCCAGAATTTAATCAACGCGTTCAATTTATTTAATAACTGCATAAAATTAACGTTAAATAATGATTTGTATCTTCTAGTAATTTGAATACCCAAATACTTACATTTTTCTGTTGCTATTTTAAAGGGGAATTTTAATAAGTTAGTCGCTTCTTGAGGCTTTAATGACATAATTTCACTTTTATTCCAATTTATTCTGTATCCTGAAAAAGACCCAAATTCCTCTATTAAATTTAATAAGGTTGGAATACTCATTTGTGAATTTGTAATATATAAAAGTATATCAGCTGCATATAATGAGATTTTATTATTTGAGTCTTTAGTATTATACCCTGAATATTCGGATGAATTCTTATCTTTTCAGCCAAAGGTTCTATCATAAGGGCAAATAGCAGGGGTGATAATGCACATCCCTGCCTATTGCCCCTCGATAATTGGAATTTTGGAGATAACATATTATTAGTTAATATTCTTGCCGTCGGTTTATCATATAATAATTTTACCCATACAATAAAATTCTCACCCATATTAAATTTTTGAAGTACTTTGTATAAGTACTGCCACTCTACCTGATCAAATGCTTTCTCTGCGTCCAGAGAGACCTATCTTCTTTTTCCGTTTTATGTCAGTACATTATATTAAACAGGCGTCTCAAATTATTAAATGATTGTCTTTTAGGTATAAACCCCGTTTGGTCTGGATTTATCAATTTATTAATATATTTACTCAATCTTCTTGCTAAGGTCTTAGCTGAGATTTTCTGATCTGTATTTAAAAATGATATGGCTCTGTATGAGCCCGGTTCTTCTAAATCTTTATCTTTTTTTGGTATAAGCGTAATAGTTGATTCTGCTAATGTTTCCGGTAATTTATTTTCGTTAAAAGCGTGAGTATATAATTTAAGTAAGCGTGGGACTGTTATCTCTTGAAATCTTTTATAAAATTCATTACTAAAGCCACCTGGGAGGACTTATGCAACCTGAACCAGGAGCTGCCTCAGGCATGTGTGCATGTATTTAGGACCATCTCCATCACTGCGCTCAACCGAGTGGGAGGAATGGCAACCCTGAACTAGGCGTTGCTTCAGGCACATGTGCATACTCCTATAGCACTTTCTCTACCACTCCGTCATTTGAGTGGGAGGAAATTTGCAACCCTGAACCAGGAGCTGCTGCCTGACATGCCTTTAGATGGAGCGTTCTTTGACTGTGACGAATCACAATCTTGTCTGACATAGATGCCCAAGACTTGGCACTCACTCTGAATTGGGGCTGTCAGGTTGCTTCCTTCAGCAGCCGCCAGGACTAGCTGTGGAAATCGATGCTCTGTTGGTATCTCATTCCCCAAACAGGCTGCACATGCTAGTGACTCCGAATCCTGCTCCTTTCTGATGCCAATGCAGTATACAGGGAAGGACTGGAGTGCCTCTGGTCCCCGTACGTCAGACATAGTGGGTGAAATGCTGGAACAAAACCTGCCAGTTATTTGTCATGGGCAAAGACGTTTACATGAATGAAGACGCCCATCCCAGTTAAATCAGAGATTTGATTACTTTATTGATATGAATAAGTCGGCGTTTTGGGGAAGAATCTTCCACAGGCCCTTAATGAGCAGAATTACCATGACACCACCATGTATAGTTCGCCCAGGTGACTGATAAGTATAGCTCAATGAGGCTTTCCAAGCCAGTGATCAAGACTGCCATGGCAGATCCGATTCTACCACACAATTTGTTGGTGTAAGTGAAAATAAAATTTCTCTAGGTTATGCTAGTCACAACGTGACCTAGTGGCAACTAAATAAATGCCCACCCTGTATAGCCATACTATAAAAGAATACACTATAACTAGACCACACAACCCATGCCTTGGAACCCAGACTCACGTACCTGCATAGATACCAGTGGTCTTGAGGTAAGCCCAAAGGCCCCTGATGTAGGTCCCATTCCCGTCCTTAATTTGGAGGGTAGAACTGCCGAGGTGCGTGGATAGTATATTATCCCTGAAGGCCAGCTTGGGCCTGGGCCTGGGCCTGAAGACCTCTGCCCACAGAATCAGTACCAGCTTTAGAAAAACGACTGCCATAGGAGACGCAAGGGTGATGTTGCCGTTAGTAACGTGAGGGGAACTCTGGTCGCCCCCCCCGGGTATTCTGAATCTAATTCACAATGTAGAACGTGCCCTGAACACACTTCCGGGGTAGCGGTCAGACACACACTGACCCCTTGCACCCCTCTCCACTGAGGGGAGATTAGTAAGCAGCCCTGAACACAGGCGCTGCCGTAGTCCCCCGAGGACCTGCGCTGATATGGCCCTGCTCCGTGGACCATATCAGGATGGGTAGAACGCTCGAGAACGCACCGTAATGACGGAGGGGAACCCTCCTGGCCAGCCTCGTCCAGCCCAGGCCTCTCTGACTCCGTATAGTTGCATTCCTTTTGGGCTGCCGAAGTCAGGGTCGCTGTCAACGACTCGAGCAGCAACCCCGACGGCCACCCACTACCCGCATTTCCGCGGTCTGTAGTCGGCATCCCCGCGGTCCAATTGGTTTCCCCGCGGCCTGACCGGGTTACCGTATGCAATATCCCACAGGAAACTCTGTGAGAAGAGTTTCCTGCAACAAACGACAACCTGAAAAGTAAGTTTAAAACTTACCTGTAGGATTTTTAAACTTACCACTGGAGGAGCAGCGCGCCTGCCAGCCAGTCGCTGCGCCATGCGCTAGACATAATGACGCGCATGCGGGCGGGCGGGCTCTTCACGTAGTCACTCACGTGACTCCGAAGTAAAACTGCACATAAAACTGAATGCAATAATCCCAGTGTCGTAACTAAAGTTGTATAGAGTTACAACATGACTTCCTGACTCTTGTATTCAGTAAACAGACACTAAAAGCTGGAGTAACTCACCGGGACAGGTAGCATCTCTGGAGAGAAGGAATGGATGACGTTTCGGGTCAAGTATCTTCTTCTTGACCTGAAACGTGACCCATCCTTTCTCTGCAGAGATGCTGCCTGTCCCGCTGAGTTACTCCAGCTTTTTGTGTCTATCTTCGGTTTTAACCAGCATCTGCAGTTCCTTCCTACACATCTTGTATTCAGTACCTTGACCAATGAAAGCAAGAATACTGTACACGTTTTTAACGTGTTGCCATTTTCAGGGAGTTATGGAATTGGATCCCAACATTTTTCTCTACATCAGTGATTTTAAGGGTCTTGCCCTTGTATATTTTCCACTTGTATTCAACATCCCAAAGTCAACACTTCACACATGTTCGGATCAAACTCCATCTGCCATTTCTCTGCCTATATCTGTATTAGATAAACATTTGTAGTATCTTTCGACAGTTGTATGTCCATCTGCCTTCCTCATGATACTCTTGCATTTTCAATAAGCACACTACAGCCCATGAGTGGGTTTGATGTCAAGTCAAGTCAAGTTTATTTGTCACATACACATACGAAATGTGCAGTGAAATGAAAGTGGCAATGCTCGTGGACTTTTGTGCAAAAGACAAACAACCAAACAACCAAACAAATTATAAACACAATCATAACACATATATTCTTTTACATAATAAATAATGGAAGGAAAAACGTTCAGTAGAGTTAGTCCCTGGTGAGATAGGCATTTACAGTCCGAATGGCCTCTGGGAAGAAACTCCTTCTCAACCTCTCCGTTCTCACCGCATGGCAACGGAGGCGTTTGCCTGACCGTAGCAGCTGGAACAGTCCGTTGCAGGGGTGGAAGGGATCTCCCATGATTTTATTGGCTCTGGAGTTGCACCTCCTGTTGTATAGTTCCTGCAGGGGAGCGAGTGAAGTTCCCATAGTGGGTTCGGCCGAACGCACTACTCTCTGCAGAGCCTTCTTGTCCTTGGCAGAGCAATTCCCAAACCAGATGGTAATATTTCCGGACAAGATGCTTTCCACCGCCGCTGCGTAGAAGCACTGGAGGATCCTCGGAGACACTCTGAATTTCCTCAATTGCCTGAGGTGGTAAAGGCGCTGCCTTGCCTTACTCACGAGTGCTGAGGCGTGTGATGCCCATGTCATATCCTCGGAGATGTGGACGCCCAGATATTTAAAACAGTTCACCCTATCCACAGGATCCCCATTTATCCTCAATGGAGTGTACGTCCTCGGATGATGTGGCCTCCTAAAGTCCATGATCAGCTCCTTCGTTTTTTTGATGTTCAAGAGGAGGCTGTTATCCTGGCACCAGAGTGCTAGATCAGCCACCTCCTCCCGGTAGGCCTTCTCGTCGTTATCTGAGATCAGGCCCACCACAACAGTGTCATCAGCAAACTTAATTATTGAGCTGGAGCTGAACCTAGCCACACAGTCATGTGTGTACAGGGAGTACAATAGGGGGCTGAGGACGCAACCCTGGGCAATCCTGTGCTCAGGGTAAGGGACTTCGATGTATCCCCTCCCATCTTGACTACCTGGGGCCTGGTGGTGAGAAAGTCCAGGACCCAGGCACACAGGGAGGTGTTGAGCCCCAATTCCATTAGCTTCCCGGCCAGTCTGGTGGGGACCATCGTGTTGAAGGCTGAACTGTAGTCTATGAACAGCATCCTCACGTAGCCCCCCTTCTGGCTGTCCAGATGGGAGAGAGCGGTGTGCAAGACCTGGGAGACCGCATCGTCCGTGGATCTGTTCGGACGGTATGCAAACTGCAACAGGTCCATGTTCCGAGGGAGGAAGGCGCAGATGTGATTCTTCACCACCCTCTCAAAGCATTTCATGACTACCGAGGTAAGGGCCACCGGACGGTAGTCATTCAGACAGGCTGGGGAGGCATTTTTTGGGGTGCCACTTATGTGGACTGCACTCTTACGATTGGCTTCACTTTCTCATGTTTGAACAGAGGTGAACGCCACTGTCTCATCTCCAATGTTGGTGTTGACGGGAGTCTTGTGGCATCTCCAGTGATATTGTCATCAGCCTATAGCTATGGTGGTATGGGTCAGGTAATATTGACTTTTGAGGCAGTTCTGGCCAGTTCTTATACTTAACAATAAAGGGCCTGTCCCACTTAGGTGATTTTTTAGGCAACTGCCGGTGACTGTCATGGTCGTAGCAGGTTGCCGAAAAACCGGCGACTGGACCCCCCCTACGACAATGTCTCCGACAACCTACCACCTAGTCGACGTTAAGCCATGACAACCGGCGACTCAATCGTCACGACTTAGGACGTCCACCTACGACCACACCTAGACAACCTACGACCACACAGGTGACAACCTACGATAACTCAAGTCAACCGACCTCCCACCGCGACAAGCTACGACAAACTACGACCCTGTCGGTGACAATTGAAGACTTCTCTTGACGCAGGTTGACGCAGGTTGACGTAGGTCGTCCCCAAATGAATTCATCGAAGTCAGCACCAGCGACAACATACATCATCCTGGCAACAACCTATGTTATCCTGGCGACAACTTACGACAGCACCTACGTCAGGAGAAGACAAGCTACGACAAGCCCAAGATCGCTGAGTGTCGCCGAAAAGATTTGAACATTTCAAAACCCAGCGGCGACCAGAAAAACGCTACGGATCTTTGGGCGACTTGAGGAGACGACTCACGACCCTACATGTGACACCCGGCAACCGTGCGGCGACCGTCTAGTCGCCCGTTGTCGCCTAATAATCGCGTAAGTTGGACAGGCCCTTAAGCTAGTTATTGAAATTGTTGTATTAAATGTTAACACAAAAGCTTCATGCTGCCCAGACAGAAGATGAGGTGCTGTTGCTTGAGATTGGGCCTCGTTAGAACAGTGCAGGAGGTCTGAGACAGACAGATCAGAGCGGGAGTGGGATGGAGAATCAATGTCACAGGCATGGTTGATGTATTTTTATAAACCATGTGGAATAGATTGTTAAATACAACTTTTCTCTATACAAGATGGAAAGAAGAAGACATCCATGGTGATTGGGAAGAGAAGAGATTCAGCCACACTGCCCTGCTTCTTCAGCCCCTTGAACAAGAAGCCCAGCCCCATCACTGTCCGCTGGATGAAGGGGAATCCACGGGAAGAGTCCACAGTCTTTAATCACACCTACCTCCACTCTGTGAACCCTCCCTACACTGTCACTGTAAAGGGAGGAGGTCGATATGAGCTGGTGGGAAAACTAGACCAGGGAGACGCCTCTATCAGCGTGAAGGAGCTCAGACTGGACGACAGCAGTGACTATTTCCGTTACGTTTGGGTCAGGAATTCCACACAGGAGACGGTGACTCAGGATGAGACTAAACTGGAGGTTGTGGGTAAGGAAAGATCTGTCTGTGTTGTGCTGTGAACGATAAAATCACATTAACAACTGTAGGAGGACATGAGATCCACTGACAGCTGGAGCCGAGATCGGCCCAATCCATTGTAGGTTCCATTCCTTACCCTGGGCTTCCCTTGCTCAGCACTGCCCCTAGTGGTTTGAAAACAGTGCTGATTCCAGCAAAGATACATGGAGCTCCCTGTAGCAGGATCAGAGATTCAGAACCACATTCACCTGCTGAACCTCCAGTCCCTGTGTCTGTGACATGGTCTGTGTTACAAAGATCCACAGACTGCCCTGGGGTATCATCCGTCTCTTTCATTCACATTGACTCCGGGACCCTGTATGTTCTCTCACTGAATATTACATAGAACAGTACAGCACAGGACCAGGCCCTTTGGCCCGCAATATCTGTGCAGAACATAATGGTTCTGTAAGTTAAACTAATATCATCTGCCGACACATGATCCATATCCCTCCATTCCCTGTAGATCCATGTGCTTCTCAAAGACACTATCATATCTGCAAATATTTCACTGCAGTCTCCTAGATGTGTCCTTCCAATCCCCATTCACATGGACTCTATCTGCACACACCAACAGTGATTAATTCAATTAATTTAATTTAATTTCTTCCTTCTCCTAGTCCCAGCCACCATCCTGGATCTGTCTATTGTGAGCGACAATGTAACTGGAGAACACACCCTCGTGTGCAGGGCTGAAGGGAAGCCCCCTGCAAACATCACGTGGATCGGCCCAGGGAACAGCTCACTGCCCGTGACCATTAGTGAGATGATAGTCACGCATGATCCAGAGAAACTACTGACTGTGGGAGAGCTGCTTCACCCCAGGCTGCCAGGGAATTACACGTGTGTGGCTGTGAATGAACACCAGATAGACATGCGTGAGATTCGCCTATTCAAGGATGGGGGATGTTTGAACCCAGGTGTCTATATTGGATTATCCATATTGGCTATTGGCCTGATGGTATTTGCTCTCATATCTTTGAAAAAAGGTGAGTTTGCCAATAACAACTACATTGAGGGCTGTTGTGGGTGTTCTTGGGACTGGTGGCTTTTTCAAATATTATAGGCCGGAAATGTGAACAGGAGGCCAGTCATCCCTGGTTAGGCCACATTTGGAGTATTTTGTCCAGTTCTGGTCACCACATTTCAGGAAGGATTTGGACACTTTGGAGACGGTGCAGAGGGTTACAGAATAATGCCTGGATTAGAAGATTTTAGCTATAAGGAGAGGTTGAACTGTTTTTTCTGGAACATCTGATGCTGAGGGGCGAACTGATCAAAGAATGTCAAATTCTGAGACATATAGAAAGAGTAGTTAGTCTTTTTTCCCCAAGGTTGAGATGTCAAAAACTAAAGAGCATGGGTTAAGGTGAGAGTAGGAATGTTTTTAACGGAGATTTAAGAAGTGCCATTTGTTCAGAATGGTTGGTGCCTGGAACGTGCAACTAGGGGAGGTGTGGAAGCTGACACGCTAGCAATGTTTAAAGAGCATTTATACATGTAAATATACTTGGAATGGAAAGAGATCAACCATGTGCAGAGAGATACGATTAGTTTAATTTGGCATTATAGTCGGCACAGACGTCGTGTGCCAAGGTTAAATCTTCAGTTCTAGTAGACTGGGGCTGTACCTCTTGAAGGGTCAAGTATGCCCTCACCATTGCTACCCTAACAGACCTTGTCCATAGACTTGGGTATAACAGGGTCAGAATTTCCTGTTCTTAATAATACAGTCCTGAGATAAGGTATTCATTGCCCTTGCCCTCAGATGAATTTGTGGGAAGGTCCGGTTGTGATTCTGTTCTTAGATCCTCGCTGTTCTTCAAATGCTTGGGTATCATTTGAAAAAGGTTCTGAGCTTTCCGATTCAATCATGGACCAGTTTGCAGATGATGTGAAACTGAGTGGGAATGTGATGGCTCAAGGTTTGAAGAGAATATATCGACCAGCCAAGTGCGTTGGGAAACAACATGGGAATGTGAGAAAATGTGAGATAATCCACTTCAGGAAAAAAAGCTGTCAAACTTCAATGCTGTTCCAGCGGTTACAGATTGGGGAATACCGATGTTCACAGATAACTCACTTTATGTATCAAATGTGTGGAGTTCGGAAAACAAATGTAATGTTGGCCTTTAATGCAAGAAGATATGAACTCAGGTATAAATGTATAGGTCCTTGGTCTCTATGCTATCAAAAGGACGTGTGGGCATGGAGAGAATGTTACCAGCAGTGAGAGAGTCCAGAACCAGAGGGCACAGCCTCAGAATAAAAGGATAAACCTTTAGAATGGAGATGAGGAAGATTTTTTTTTAGCCAAACACTGATGAATCAGTGGAATTCAATGCCACAGGCAACAGTGGAGGTCTAGTCAGTGGAAAATTTAAAGCGGAGATTGATAGGTTCTTGATTAGGTCCTTAGATTTGTACAACAGCAACAAATGCTTGCATTCATGTATTAATTTATTATTATAATCACTTCTACTGTGATACAGTGAAAATCTTTGTTTGCATGTTATTTGGTTGAATCTAATCATACCATACATGAGTACAATCAATCCATATACAAGTACAACAGGCAGGGTGAAGAGAAAAATACCAGAGTACATAATATTGTGTTTAGTAGAGATACAGCGTGGAAACAGGTTCTTTGGCCCACCATGTCTGTGCCGACCAGCGAGCACCCTGTATCATTAATTCTTATGTCTGTCGTGTGTGGGAGGAAACCAGAGCACTCAGAGAAAACCTAAGTGGTTACAGGGAGAACATACAAACTCCATACAGGCAGCTCCCATAGTCAGGATCGAACCCAGGTCTCTGGCGCAGTAAGGCAGCAACTCTACCGCTGTGCCACTGAGCCATCTGTAGTTCCTTCATTACAGTGTTACAGCTCCAGAAAAAGTTCAGATAAAAAGAGAAAAAATGCATGGGTCACACTGATGTAAGTTGGAAGATCGGGACTACACCTTAGTTTGTGGGAGGACCGTTCAGTAGTCTGACAAAAGTGGGGGAAGAAGCTGTTCCTGAATCTGGTGGATTGAGTCTTTAAGCTTATGTATCTTCTGCCCAACGGGAGAGGGGAGAAGAGGGGATGACCGAGGTGAAAAAGATCCTTGATTATGTTGACTGCTTTCCTAAGGCAGCGTGAAGTGCAGATGGAGTCAATAGTGGGAAGTGTGGTCTGTGTGATGGACTCGACTACATCCACAACTCTCTGAAATGTCTTAGTCTTGGGGAGCTGTTTCCAAGCTGTGAAGCATCCTGACAGTATCCCAATCAGTCTGATGAAGGGTCCCGATCCTATACGTCACCTATCCACATTCTCCAGGGATGCTGCCCGACTTGCTAAATTACTCCAGCACTTTGTCTTGCTTTCAATGGTGCATTTGTAGAAATTGGCTAGTGTGTTGGAGAAATGCCAAACTTTTTGCTAGTCTACTGAGCAAGCATGTGGCATGATTAATGCAACAGAACATCACAGGGTAGGGTAGGATTGGTACTGAATAGTGTTCAACACTGGGACACAAGGAGGCCCACTGAGACACACATCCTGCCCTTTGGTTTTATATTACACAGTTTTCTTCCTTCCTTATTTGATTCCACATCTGTCTTCATTGTCTTCATTTTATCTCAATCCTTTGTAAAGTAAAGTAAAGTATCCTTTATTGTCATTCAGACCTTCCAGTCTGAACAAAATTTCGTGCCTTGCAGTCATACATATAATAAAATAACAAAAACACACAATAAACACAAATTTAACATCCACCACAGTGAGTTCACCAGGCACCTCCTCACTGTGATGGAAGGCAAAAGTCTTAAAGTCTTTGTCTCTTCCCTCCTTGTTCTCCCTCTGCGCTGAGGCGATCCAGGCTTCCGATGTTCTGACCCCGCCTGGTGATGGTAAGTCAGTCCCGCTGCTGAATCCGAGCTCAGCGAACGGGCCGGTTCAAACTCCGCGGCCCAGGGTGGTCAAAGTTGCCGAAGCTGCCGCCCACCAGTCCAGCGGGCGAAGCTGTTGTTGTGGGAGCTCCGGAAAAACAGATCACCAACCTGTGACCTGCGAGCTCCCGACGATGTCGTCCACTGGGCCCGCGGCCGAGCCTCCGAAGTCGGGTCGTCGCCAGTACGCCGCCACAGCTCCATCCGTCTGCCACTCAACCCTCTTCTGAATCTACCAACATTTGTCCGTTTTTGCCACACCCGTTCCCCTTCAACTCTCCTTGCCAACTTTCTCCCCTCTACTCCATCAATCTGATGAAGGATCGCGACCCAACATATTATCTATCCATTTCTCTCCACCCCAGAGCCTGCGTGGCCCTCTGAATTTTTCCAGAACTTTGCTTTTTACTGGGGAAAGTAGTTATGGACCAGCTGCTATTGGGAAAGTTTGCATCAGGAAGTGAGAGTGATTTAATGATGAGAGGTTGTAAATTTAGCCTCTAAGGAAAAGGATGCATATGCAAAGTTTAAGGAACAGAAATTGGACAGGGCCTTTAAGGAAGATTATGAAAGGAAAGAACTCGAGCAGGGAATTAGGAGGCCTGGATGGGTGAGAGCTGAGAGTAGAGAAGTGTGTTAAAGGAGGAGAGTGGGAGAGGTATCGAGAGAGAATTCTCACAGAATACTTTCCTGTGTCTTTGACAGGTTCACAGCAGCGTGCGTGTTGTGTTGATGCCAGCGTGGCCAATGGTCGTAAACCACAAGGATCAGAGCCAGGTAATAGGAGAATCTGCCAAAACTTCCTATCATATTGAGGACATTCTTTGGAAAAGCAGAGCTCAAACCCGCATTTAATAACTGGCCTTTCAATTGTCGCTACCACCTACCCTCCTTCCCTACCTCCCATAGCCTCCTAATTAGATCAGCAAAGACAATCCCTCTCAGAGCAGATCAGGTTGTGTGTTCAAGTGGAATATTAATACTTAAAAGACTCGCCTTGAGGCCCAGGGCTTGCACTAAGATTCCATATTCCTCAGTCATGGGAATTAATCTACTCTGTCGAACCTACTGGAAGTATTTTGTATTGGACACCTGTCCTTAACTCTAAAGATTTAAGGTCCAACCTATTTAATCTCTTTGTCATCCCAAAAACCAGCCTGATGAACCTTTGCTGCTCAACCTGCAAAGTAAGTACAGGTAGTTCTGCTCAACATAGGTTTTGAAATCGCAAATTGGCTACAACACGATTGCTGAATTAGGTAATGCTATTATGTAGCTTGAATTGGTTATAAAATAATCTCTATCAGGAAGTAGAGAACCGGTTAAAAGTTACTTTGGAAAGCAGAAAAAAAGCTATCTTGGAAAAAACAACCTGGGGAGAAAAAAACATGTTCTTGTAACCTCCCTGCAGTAAGCAGTCACCAATGTCTCTTATGAATACAGATCATCATGGGTGGCCAAGCAATCATTTAAATTGACATGTGTGTAGTGATACTCTATTAAACAATGTAACATTGAGCCATCAGTATTTGTAGATTGCAGCTACAAAACTAAACTTGGAGCTATAAAAAAGATCTTTGTTTTTAAAAAACCAGTGGGAGAAATAACATTGTCATTGCAAGCCTCATAATCACTAGCCCCTTACCTCCTTTTTCTCATTGGCACAATTATGTTCAGAATGTAATTTTTTACAATAAGATGTTCCTTAAGAATGCAGCTTTCGTGGTATAGCGGAATTGCCTGTACATTGCTTTTTGGGGTAAGGAGACCGATATTATACCTAATACACCATCTAATACATTGAAAGGCCATTGTAATTTGGAATTGATCCTATTATTCTCAAAGTAACAATACCTGATCAATGCATCTCATAGGTTTGCACAAAGAACCTCTTCTATGTAATCCTCCACCACGCCTGAGGATAGGGTTGGAAAGTTCTGCTTTTTGCGATTACTCCAGGATTCCCTTCCGTTTTATCTACAGTTTTGACCCTGTGGGAGGGGATGGGGTGGACAGTTTGGGAGCTCCAAATTTCTCCATTAAAATACGCATTGCTTTTTTGTGTCTTTGACAGGTTCACAGGAGCCTGAAGGGGATCCTATTTACAGTGTTGTTGATTTAAACAAAGAGACAAGAAACAGGGCAGCCACCCAGGCAGTCCCAACTCCGGGAGAATTGGTCAGGAATGTTGGTGAGTGCAGTGATGGTTATCATTTGGAATTTGCACGGAGGTAACCAGGAGGAAGAGATGCAGGAAGTAAAGGCCAGCTTTCACGATCCAGCTCCTGTGGCAGAGTGGTTAAAAGTTGTAATTTTATGGAGACAGCATGGAAATAGGTTCTTCCGCCCACTGAGTTCATGCCAACCATTGGTCATACTTTTACACTAATTCTATATCAACCCACTTTCTCATCATCTCCCTGGATCTTAGGGGCGATTTAACCCGCATATCTATGAGGTGGTGGAGGAAACTGGATCATCCGGAGGTAAGCCAAGCATTCATGGGGACGAGCACAGACTCTATACCAACAGCACCCAAGCTCAGTATTGAACCCAGATCTCTGGTGCTGTGTTGTGGTGCTGCTGGCAGAGCTGCTGCCTCACAGCGCTTGAGACCCGTGTTCGATCCCAAACTTGGGTGATATCAGAGTGGAGTTTGCACATTTTACCAGCTGCGCCACTGTGCTGCCACTGTCATTGAGGAAGGGAGCTCCTATTGATCTGAGAAACAAAGAGGGGATGTTTCTGAGGCAAGCTGGAGAAGGTAGAGATCCCAAGATTAGCAAAGTGGACCAGCTTACAGACAATGGGAAAAGAGAATCTTCACACTGAGATGCCCCCGAGCTGGAGCCAGTGGAGGCCAATGGAGCGTTTTGTACAGATTAAAACTCACGTAAGAGGTGACAAGGCTGGAATGATTGAAGATAGGGACATGGGTTTCAGCAGCAGACGTGTTTGGAGTGGGACTGGGGGAACATGCAGTGTCATGGATGTAAAAATTAGAGGCATTAAAGTGAGAAAAAACTTGACTAAGCTCCCAAAGCATCTTTGCAGAATGGATTTGAGAAGATGTTTGCTCTTGTGAGCAAACCTGGATTGAAGAGTTACTGTTCACAAGTAGGGGTCACCCATTTTAGGATGACTTGATTTTCGTTTCTTAGATCAACAGTCTTTGGAACTCTCTTCCTCAAAAGATTGAGTTTTTAATATTTTGGGCCAGAGATAGATGGAGAATATCTGGAAACAGAAATATCTGGAAACCCACAACAGGTCAGGCAACCTCTGTGAAAAGAGAAAGCACTAACATTCGTGCTGGATACACCTTCGTCAGACTTTTCATGCTCTTGAAGAGCACAGGGGTGAGCGTTTAGCACAGGTGGGAAATCAGTCATGATATCATTGAAAAGCAGAGCTGAGTGGTTGATTCTTGCTCTCAACTTGTATTCAAAGGTTACAAAGGTCTTTTATTGTCACATGTGCCAATTAAGATACAGTGTTTTGTGAATTACCATACAGCCATACAAGACACACAATTATATAAAAGTTAACATAAGCATCCACGTCAGCAGATTCCCTACATTCCTCACTGTGATGGAAGGCCAAAATGTCCAATCATCATCCTCTTTAAGAAATATATGAGTGAAACTTTCCCTTGCAACTGCAGGAGATGCAAACCTGTCCCTACATCTCCTCCCTTACATCCATCCAGGAACCCCCAGCAGTCCTTCCAGGTGAGACAGAGGTTCACCTGCACCTCCTCCAACCTCATCTACTGCACCTGATGTGGCCTCCTTTCCATTGGCGAGACCAAATATAGCTTTGGCGACCGTTCCACTGAACACAAACTCTGTGCAACAAGACCTGTTGGATCTCTCTGTTACTATACATTTTAACTCCCCTTCCCATTCCCATCCTAACCTCACTGTCCTGGGCCTCCTCCATTGTCAAAGTAATACCATACACAAACAGCACCTTATATTCCGCTTGGTTTGTTTACAACCTAACGGTGTGAACATTGAATTTTCCGATGTTAGGTAACTAACCAGCAAAACCCATCTCCACTTCTCCCCACCCCCTTCCCACCCCACCTCTCTCTTCTCTGTGCCCCATCAGGACGAGCACCCATTTTAATGCTCCCCTCCCCTTCCACCCACATTCATTCCTCTGGCTTCACAATTCACACGTATCCTTATCTCACACCTTCAGTCTTTCACCTCTGGCCGCTGTTCAACCCACCTGCCTATCAAATAACCCCCTCATGTGTAGGGAACAGTGAACACATGGTGAGCAGCAAAACAATGCCAGTCCCAAGATTCATGCCTCCAGGGTCTTGTCAATATTCTATTTTCCACCTGCAGGGAAGTAAAACTGCAGAAAAGGGAGTAGAGTGATAGGAAAGGGGAGAGATTGGGCTGTCAGGGCTAGGGATGGGGGGGAAAGAGACTGTTGGACAGTTACAGTTTAGTTTGGTGTCACGTGTACCGAGGTACAGTGAAAAGCTTTTTGTTGCGTGCCATCCAGTCAGCAGGATGACAATACATGATTACAATCGAGCCATTTATCGATTACATATAGGTGTATCGATACATGATAAGGGAATAACGTTTAGTGAAAGTAAAGCCAACAAAGTCCGATCAAGGACAGTCTGAGGGTCACCAAAGAGGGAGATAGTAGTTCAGGGGCTGGGATTGTGAGGTTAAGACAGCAAGGCGATGAAGTTGTGCAGTAAATCTGTGTCCTTTCCAGATCCCTGTGACTCTCCAGATGCCCTCATTTACAGCATTATTCACGTTCAAAGCCTTTCTCGAGTAGGAGTGGAGATAGGTAAGGAACAGTAAGCACACGGTGAGCTGTGAAACAACTGTGGTGGTGTGGACGCCCCATGCAAAATAGTGTCCCCAATGGGCTGGGAGGCAAACCATTGATGTACTGACTAGAACCATCCACTGGCACTGACAATATACACTGGGCTTCCTAGCGAGCCTGTGATCCAGAGCTCTCCATATCCAACGTTCAGGGAAGGTGCAACAAAGGCCAGACATGGTGGAAGCAGTAACACAGACCCAGGACATAGAGTTACTAGAGATCCTGGTGTTGTTTATTTTCCGCATCCCACCAACGGGCAGCCAAGCATTAGACCTGGAAGTACAATGCTGTCTATTCTGCAGTACGGTTCTGTATCTACAGAAGCAGCGAGGGTTCTCTTGGGGCATGCCACGTATCATAATGAGGGGTGAAGAACAGTCTTGGCAAAAGATGGACCACTATAGGAGGGGCAATCGGAACAGGCAAGAGACAGTGATTATCAAAGGTGGGGATTCATAGAGTCATAGAGCACAGAGACAGGCTCTTTGGTCCAACTTGCTCAAGCCAACCAAAATGCCCCATCCACACTAGTCCCAATTGCCTGCATTTGGCCCATATCCCTATACACCTTTCCAAACCAAGTACCTGTCCCAATGTCGTTTAAATGGGAGTGGGCGGTTTGAGTGATAGAATACAGTGGGGGAGAGATGCTGGAATGCAATAACAATCTGTGTTCTTTTCAGATCCCCAGGAGCATCAGAATAACACTCTGTACAGCAATGTGAACATTCATAGACCTCCCTGCAAAGAGGAGGAGACTGGTAAGGACCACCGAACACACCGTGATCGGCAAAATACACACATCTGCGAGGACACCCCTTGGGAACACATCAAACCCATTTCATACTGAGTGGGCCCAGCACCGATCCCTGTGATACACCACTAGTCACAGGCCTCCAGTCTGAAAAGCAACCCATCACCACCACCTTCCACCAAGCCAAATTCATATCCAATTGGCTCATTCACCCTAGATCTCATGTGATTTAATCTTCCAGACTAGTAAGCCATGTGAGAACTTGGCAAAGGCCTTGTTAACGTCCATGCAGGCATTACCAGCTCTGCCCTCGTCAATAGACTCATCGCCTCATCAAAAGCTCAGTCAAATTCATGAGTCACACACAAATTCCACACACAAAGCCATGCCCTCATTTACAGCATTGTTCACGTTCAAAGCCGTTCTCGAGTAGGAGTGGAGATAGGTAAGGAACAGTAAGCATACAGTGAGCTGTGAAACAACTGTGGTGGTGTGGACGCCCCATGCAAAATAGTGTCCCTAATGGGCTGGGAGGCAAACCCTTGATGTACTGACTAGAAACATCCACTGGCACTGACAATATACACTGGGCTTCCCATCAAGCCTGTGATCCAGAGCTCTCCATATCCAACATTCAGGGAAGGTGCAGCAAAGGCCAGACATGTTGGAAGTAGAGATCCTGGTGTTGTTTATTTAACGCTTCCCACCAACGGGCAGCCAAGCATTAGACCTGGAAGTACAATGCTGTCTATTCTGCAGTACTGTATCTACAGAAGCAGCGAGGGTTCTCTCGGGGCATGCCACGTATCATAATGAGGGGTGAAGAACCGTCTTGGCAAAAGATGGACCACTATAGGAGGGGCAATCAGAACAAGCAAGAGACAGTGATTATCAAAAGTGGGGACTCATAGAGTCATAGAGCACAGAGACAGGCTCTTTGGTCCAACTTGCTCAAGCCAACCAAAATGCCCCATCCACACTAGTCCCAATTGCCTGCATTTGGCCCATATCCCTATACACCTTTCCAAACCAAGTACCTGTCCCAATGTCGTTTAAATGGGAGTGGGTGGTTTGAGTGATAGAATACAGTGGGGGAGAGATGCTGGAATGCAATAACAATCTGTGTTCTTTTCAGATCCCCAGGAGTCTCAGAATAACACTCTGTACGGCAATGTGCACATTCAAAGACCTCCCTGCAAAGAGGAGGAGACTGGTAAGGACCACCGAACACATCGTGAGCGGCAAAATACATCACTAGTCACAGGCCTCCAGTCTGAAAAGCAACCCATCACCACCACCAAGCCAAATTCATATCCAATTGGCTCATTCACCCTAGACCTCATGTGATTTAATCTTCCAGACTAGTAAGCAATGTGAAAACTTGGCAAAGGCCTTGTTAACGTCCATGCAGGCAATGTGTACCAGCTCTGCCCTCGTCAATAGACTCATCGCCTCATCAAAAGCTCAGTCAAATTCATGAGTCACACACAAATTCCACACACAAAGCCATGCTAACTATCCCTCATCAGTCGTTACCTTTCCAAATCCGGGTACATCCTTGTACATCCTTGTAAAGCTCATTCTACGCTTCCCCCCAGTCTAGTTTCAGTCAATAAGATACTGAGTCAAGCACTTGCGCATCTAAATTTTATTTTGGAGATACACAATAACAGTTCCTCACTACTATACCTAACCACTGCGGGTTCGATCCTTGTATCTGCTTGGCCAAGCTCTCCTAGCCTTGTGCAAGCAGAGACACTCCAAACAGTCGCACAGTCCCAAACGTTCTCCCAGAAGATCGACTCAGGACCTCGTGGGAGTGGCCTTTTATAGGTCCCCGAACCTTGAGGGGCCGAATCATATGGGGGTGGTCTCTTTACAGTCCAATAACAGATATCGATTAACACAGTACATGATAGACATTTCCCTAACCCAATAATACAGTAACTAATACATTGTATTCAAACGGAGCTTCTGGAAGGAAGCAAACATAGCAACATGTGCCTTGTTATTCAAGAAACCTAGACAAGGCTCAACACTTAATCCAATCAACATCTAGCAAAGTATAGCTTTGCAACAATATTTGATCAGTCTGAAGAAGGGTTTCGGCCCGAAACGTCACCTATTTCCTTCGCTCCATAGATGCTGCTGCACCCGCTGAGTTTCTCCAGTATTTTTGTGTACCTTTAACAATGTATATGTCTGGTTTGCATTCACCCAATCCGTTTCATGCAATTTACACCTAATTGTAAGAATACGCAGAAGTCCCATTCTTTTCCTGCAACTCTTATCTAGGCTCCAGACAAGCTGACATCATTCTGCAGCTTGTCCCATTTCTGCAGAAGGCACATTTAAATTGACCAAATGGCCTAGCAGACTAGAAGCCTTTACATAATTTTAGTGTCCTGGCATCTCCAATTTGGCCAGAATTAACATCCTGGCACTCAAAATCCCCTCCAGTAATTCCCTCACCACTGCAGGCTCACTGGTCTGTAGTTCCCTGTCTTGTACTTGCAGCCCTTCTTAAATAGGGGCACAACATTTACCACCCTCCAATCTTCCAGTACCACACTTGTGTTAAAGATGATGCAAATGCCTCTGCCAGAGCACTTGAAATTTCTTCCCTAGCTTCCCGCAATATCCTAGGATACATCTCATCAGGCCTTGGACATTTATTTACCCTAATATGTCTTAAGACTGCCAGCACGTCTTTTGTAATGTAGATATGTTCCAATGTATTGCAATTCAATACTCTTAATTCCTTAACTTCCATGACCTCCACGATAAATACAGATGAGAAATATTAATTTAAAACCTCGCCCATCTCCCATGGATGACCATGTTGATCCTATTCTCTTTAGTTAGCCTTTTGCTCTTAATATACTTCGAGAATTTCTCTGAGTTCTCCGTTATCTTATCTGCCATAGCTATCTCATGTCCTCTTTTTGTCTTCCTTATTTCGCTCTAAATTGTAAGCCTACATCCTTTATACTTGAGAGGTTTGCTTGATTCCCAGCTACCTATATCTGACATATGCCCCTTTTGCTTGACTAATGCTTCAATGTCCATCATAAATCATGTTGAATGGCTGAATGGCCAACTTCCCTCCCTATTCCTTACATTCTGTGGACAAGATTCCTCAGACAGTAGCTTGGCTCTGTGTAGTCGGCTGTCAACCAGAGGACATGGGTTTAACTCAAGAACCAGATGACTTGGGTTTAACGTGAGAGCTAAAAGATATAATAGGAAAAAGAAGGGCAACATTTTCACACTGAGGGTGGTGGTCAGAGCTACCAGAGGAGGGTAGTTGAGGAAGGTACTATGACAACATTTAAAAGACGTTTGGTCAGGTACATGGAAAGGAAAGGTTTAGAGACATATGGGCCAAATATGGGCGTGGGGTTAGTGTAGATGGGCATCTTGGAAGGTATGGGCAAGTTGGGCCGAAGGGCCTGTTTCCATACTGTATGACTCTGACTCTATAAACAGCTGATGATCCTGGTCTCAGGGGGTTGGATGGATGATGGGGGAAAGGGGTCAGTGTGGGAGCAAAGAGCTTCGAAATGGGGCAAGTTCCCTCTGGCAATGAGAAGACTAAGAGTACCCGCAATATAGAGGAGAGAGTCTCTGACAAGCCGGTTCTCTGATGGGTGAGAGGGCCTGGCCTTGCTCAAACTGGGTTGAATTCAAGCAATTTTCTAATATTGAGAGGGCAAGTCCAGGGAAAGCCAGGCACAATTGAAGAAGGACCAGAATACAAGGAGCCCAAATCTACCAAAATGACCATATCATCAGTTTATCTAACCTGTCTAACCAGCAGTTGAGTGAAAGACTGGGGAGAGTGGCCATCAGACGATAATGGAGAGGGGATGTTGGATCTGGGTGGAAGGCTGACTGAATTTGCAGAGAGGGTTCCAGTTCTGGATAGGCTCTGAGTTTGAGAGATTAGAAGTTTTCCTCTCACGAGGGGAATGGATTGGTTGTTTGCATACCTATCTATTCCAAGAGTAGAGCAATCAAATGCGAGAGGATGAGTTTAAGATGCGACGGGAAAGATTTAATAGGAACCTGATAGGCAAAATTTTCACACAGAGGGTGATGGTATATGGAACGAGCTGTCAGAGGAGGTAGTTGAGGCAAATACTCTGACAACATTTAAAAGACAGGTGCATGGTTTGGAAAGGTTAAGAGAGATATAGGCCAAACACAAGCATGTGGGATTAGAGTATATGGGGCATCTTGGTCTGCATTGGAAAGTTGGGCCGAAGGGCCTGTTTTCGTGTTGTATAACTATGGTTCTCAATGGTTTGAATCAAGATAGAAGAATCTTACAATGACAGCATAAAATCATAAAAATGTAATTGTTTATCTTCCAGGCTGCATTTATGCAACAGTTGTTTATACAAAAGAACAGGCCAAGGATGCAAGTGGAGAATAAAACCTCCTGCGCATGACAAACCTCCCTGGTATTTTCGGATAACGTTGAAGTACAGATCATGAGTTAAATTGGAACGCTTGAGACCCGGGACTGGGGGAGCCCCACTGTAGGACGTCTGTGACACTTCGGAGGTTTCTGTGCATTTGAGTTCCTCGGCAAAAAATCATCTGTTACAATGCCAGGACGAACCAGATCAATTAATTGCCAGCGAGCGGCTTCTGAAGTGCAGTCACTATCGTAAGACAGGGAGTCAAAGCTCAGCAAAAGTCTTCTGAAACATAGTAATGAATGGATAATTGAAAAGTGAATGTTGGAGCGCGGGTATTTGGGGAAACCTTTCCCCTGCTCATCTTCAGAACATGAAACTATCATATTGTCGTGAGATTGCACAAGTTTGCGTTTTGGGGAAGGAAATCAGCTGTTCTTCCGTCTGTTGAGGCCCACTGCAAGGGTGGATCGCAGAACAACAAACGATCTGTTGCAGGAACTCAGCAGGTCTGGGTGGGGGTGTAGTTTGGAGGAATTGTGAAAGGAAGTGTGACTCCTATCTGTACTTGGGAAAATACTTCAGCAAGCCACTCAATTCAAGGGCAAATAGGGTTATGAAATAACTGCTGGCTCACAGAGTGACAGTACTTCAATTAGTCGTTCTTTTTACAGGCTTTTTACCTCTATTCAGTCTTTCTACTGATCCTGGCAACAACATTGGTTCATACAGCACAGAAACAGGCTTTTGAGTCCAACTACATGCCCCATTGATGCTAGTCCCATCTGCCTGCATTTAGCCCATGTCGCACTCAACATTCCCCATCCATGTACCTGTCAAATGCCCTTTAAAGGTTGTGATCGTTCCTGCATCAATCACCACCACAGGCAGCTTGGTCCATATACCTACCACCCTCTGTGTGAAATGATGTCCCTCAGATTCCCATTAAATCTTTCTCCTCTCACCCTAAAAATATTCCCAAAGCCAAAGTCTAAAGTCAAAGTCAAATTTATCCTGGTTCATGATTCTCCTATACTCCTATAGGATAAAAGACTCTGGGAATAAACATTTACCTGTTTATTCCATCACGATCTTATACACCTCTATAAGATTCCCCCTCATCCTCCTGTACTCCAAGGAATAAAGTCCTATGCAGCCCAACTTCTCCCTATAGCTCAGGCCCTCGAGTCCTGGCAATAGCCTTGTAAATTTTCTCATCAGTCTTTCCAGCTTGTCATGGATGTCTGGGATGATAAAAGAAAGATAGGTCTTAATTAGGATGAGTAGGCCATTCAGCCTCTTGTGGCTGCTGAACTATTCAATGTAATAATGATCCCTTCCCTGAATCATGTTCCTGCACTAATTCATTATCTATTGATTTCCTTAATAGCCTGGACTTTCAGAAAGCATTTGATAAGGCCCCACATAGGAGATTAGTGGGCAAAATGAGGGCACATGGTATTGGGGGTAGAGAAGTAGTTGGCAGACAGGAAACAAAGAGTAGGGATTAACGGGTCCCTTTCAGAATGGCAGGCAGTGACTAGTGGGGTACCGCAAGGCTCGATGCTGGGACTGCATCTATTTACAATATACATCAATGATTTGGATGAAGGGATTCAAAGTAACATTAGCAAATTTGCAGATGGCACAAAGCTGGGTGGCAATGTGAACTGTGAGGAGGATGCCATGAGAATGCAGGGTGACTTGGACAGGGTGTGGGAGTGGGCAGATGCATGGCAAATTAAGTTTAATGTGGAGAAATGTGAGGTTACCACTTTTTTTTAAAAAAAATTTAAAAATTTATTAGAAGTAAGTACAATACAGTGGTACCTTTTTTTACAGGTTCCCAAAATTATGTTAACATATTACATTCTCTGTACAACTTCCTTTTTATTTTTTCTTTAAAGAGAAAAGTAAGAAGAGAAAAAGAAAAAGAGGTAGTAAAGAGTGAAGGATAGACTGGTGTGCATGAGTAAGAAGCAGTAAAAGGAAATAGTGAAGTAAAGAAATAGGTGAGGGAGAAAAGCAGGAGGGAGTTTATCCAATCGCCACAAGGAGATGATTTTTTATATTCTAGGTCGTCTTTCACCCACACCTGAAACTTTTAATTTTTACGATACTGTTGCACCACATGACTCCAAGAAATCAATAAATGGAGACCAACTCATTAAGAATTGGTCTTGTTTGTCTATTAGGAGGAGTCTCATTTCTTCCAAATATGCTGTGTCCGACATATTACTGATCCACATTTTATCTGTCGGTGTATTAGCATTTTTCCAAAATTTAAGTATGTTTTTTTGCTATTATTAACCCATAATTAAAGAATGAGTTTTGGGGTTTATTTAATTTATTCCCGTCTCCCCTTACTCCAAATATAATCATTTCAGTATTCGGTTCCATTTTTATCTTAAATAGCTTTGTGAATATATCAAATATATCACACCAAAATTTATGAAGTTTTGTACAAGAAACAAATGAGTGTGTAATATTGACATTTTGAGAAAGACATTTATCACAGATGGGAGAGATATTTGGAAAAAATTTATTCAACCTAGTTTTTGAATAATATAATCTATGTAATATTTTAAATTGAATTAAACTGTGTCTAGCGTTAATCAAACATTTATGTATATATATATAATACTTTTCCCATGTTTCTTTTGAGATTTTTGTCATTAATTATTTTTCCCAGTCTTCTCTAATTGCCTCTGTTGATGGCAATTCTCTGTTTAAAATACTGTTATATAGGTATGATATTAATTTTTGTGACCGCCTTGATATTCATTGCTTCTTCCAGTGGATCAAAATTATACTTTGAAATCTTGGTATATATTTCTTCATAAAATCACATACCTGTAAATATTTAAAATATTGGTTGTTATTCAATTTAAATTTTGATTTTAGTTGTTGAAATGATAATACATTTCCCATTACATACAAGTCACCTACCTTTTTAATTCCCACTCCTTCCCATTGTCTATATGTTTTATCCATACCAGATGGTTTAAATACTGGGTTATTCACTATTGGTGTTAGCACTGATAAGTTTCTTAATTTTAAAGTTAATTTTATTTGTTTCCAGAATCCATAATTGGATTCTTCTTATATAATATATTGTTCAGTTTTATTGGGGAGAAGAGGATCGCTCCTAAATCATAAGAGGAGAGCAATCCTCTTTCTCCATTCTCCTCCATTCCAACTGTTGAGCAGAACTATCCAACCAGTAAATTATATTCTTAATATGCACTGCCCAATAATAATATAAAAAATTAGGCAGTGCAAGTCCCCCTACCTCTTTGGTTTGCACAAGTGGTTTCTTTTAATTCTGTGTGCTTCATAATCCCAAAATAAAATTGGTAATATTCGAGTCTAATTTAAAAAAAAAATGTTTTGGTATATATATTGGTATAGATTGGAATAAATATATTATTTGTGGTACAATTATCATTTTTATAGCATTTATTCTGCCAATTAATGATAGTATAAATGTAATGTAATCAGAGCATTCAATTTATTTAATAATGGTATAAAATTAGCATTAAATAATGATTTATATCTTCTAGTAACTTGAATACCCAAATACTTAAATTTTTCCATTGCAATTTTAAATGGAAATTTTAATAGGTGATTCGCTTTCTGGGGTTTTAGTGTCATAATTCACTTTTATTCCAATTTATTCTATAACCAGAAAAAGAGCCGAATTCCTCTATTAAATTTAATAAATTCGGGATACTCGTTTGTGAATTTGTAATATATAAAAGTATATCATCTGCATATAGTGAAATTTTATTACTAGAGTCCTCATCGACTTCAGCTCCGCATTTAATACTGTCATCCCCGCCAATTTGATCACCAAACTCAGCGGACTTGGCATCACCACCTCCCTCTGCAATTGGACACTGGATTTCCTCACCAAGTCTGTTAGGATCAACAACCTCACCTCCTCCACTCTGACACTGAACTGCCACAGGGCTGTGTGCTCAGCCCTCTCCTCTACTCCCTCTTCACCCATGACTGCATCCCTATGTATGGCTCCAACGCCATCATAAAATTTGCCGATGACACCACGGTGGTAGGTCTGATCAGGGACAATAACGAATCAGCCTATAGGGAGGAGGTCCAGAACCTGGCAGCCTGGTGTACCAATAATAACCTCGTCCTCAACTCAAAGAAGATGAAGGAAATCATCGTTGACTTCAGGAAGACCAGAGGTGGCAGACATACCCCCATCCACATAAACGGGACGGAGGTGGAGCGCGTCTCCAACTACAAATTCCTTGGGGTACATGTCTCAGAGGATCTGTCCTGGTCCCACAATACCACCAAACTGATCAAAAAGGCGCAGCAGTGCCTCTAGTTTCTGAGGAGGCTTAAGAAAGTTCACCTGTCCCCCCAGATCCTGTCCAACCTCTACCGCTGTACCATCGAAAGGATCCTGACCATCTGCTTCACGGTAGGTTACAGCAGCTGCACCACAGCTGACTGGAAGGTACTGCAACGGGTGGTGAAAACCGCTCAGCACATCATCGGTGCCTCGCTCCCTGCCATGGATGCCCTCCACCGCAAACGGTGTCTGAGATGGGCCGGGAAAATCATCAAGGACCCCTCTCACCCTAACCATGGACTATTTGCCCTCCTCTCATCAGGGAGGCGGTACAGGAGCCTCAGGTCTTGCACAAGCAGGCTGAGGAACAGCTTTTTCAATAACACCATTACACTGCTGAACTCACAGTCCCGACGCTAGCTATCATTTATACTCTCCCATCTGTATACATTTATTTGCCTATGTACCAGTTTAATTCATCCACATTGCACATATTGTTTAACCAGTATTTTTATTTCTACTATCTTGCACTCTGACCAGATGCTAAACTGCATTTCGTCGTACCTGTACTCGTATTTGTGCAATGACAATAAAGTTGAATCAAATCAAATCAAATCAAATATAGTAATTTTACCCATCTAATAAAATTATCTCCCATATTAAATTTTTGGAGTACTTTGTATAAATACTGCCATTCTACCTGATCAAATGCTTTCTCTGCATCCAAAGATATAACTGATAAATCTTCCTTTTCCGTTTTGTATGAATACATTATATTAAAAAGGCGTCTCAGATTGTTAGATGATTGTCTTTTAGGTATAAACCCCGTTTGGTCTGGATTTATCAATGTATTAATATATTTACTCAATCTTTTTGCTAAAGTCTTTGCTAAAATGTTCTGATCTGTATTTAGGAGTGATATGGCTCTATATGAGCCCGGCGCTTCTAAATCTTTATCTTTTTTAGGTATTAGCGTAATTGTAGATTCTGCTAGTGTTTCTGGTAATTTATTTTCGGTAAAAGCATACGTATATAATTTAAGTAACCGTGGGACCATTAACTCCTGAAAACCTTTATAAAATTCATTATTAAAACCATCTGGTCCTGGCGTTTTCCCATTTTTCAGTTATTTTATTGGTTCACTTATTTCTTCACTTGTGATCTGAGCTCCTAATTCTTCTTGTTCTAAGATATCCAATTTTGGCAGATTACAATTATCTAAAACATCTATAATTTTATTGTCTTCTATTTTAGTTTTAGATGTATATAAGTTTTGATAAAATTGGGCAAACCTTTTATTAATATCCTTGGGTAACATTAATAGTTCCCCATTCCCTGATTTGATTTTAGTAATAGTCTTTCCTTTTCTTGTTTCTTCAATTGTCACGCCAGAAGTTTATGTGGTTTATCGCCAAATTCAAACTGTGCCTGTTTTGTAATCAGAAATAATCTTATTACTCTTGCCGATAATATTCGATTAAGTTTAAATTTCAATAAGCCCGTAATTAAGTAAGTTCTTTTGAAACACGTTTAATTCGGGGTTACCTTCCGATATTCCAAAAATGATCCATTCTGCTTTTGGTACCAGTTTTATTTTAATTAATTTTGTGAAGATTTCAAATATTTCGTTCCAGAATTTTTGGTTTTTATACAAAAAACAAAAGAGTGCGCTATGGTAGCTTCTTGTGACTGACATTTATCACAAATGGGTGAGACATTGGGGAAAAGTTTATTTATTTTAGTTTTTGAATAATATAGTCTATGTAATGTTTTAAATTGAATTAGAGTATGTCGTACGTTGATCGAGCATTTACCTTGTGGGTTATTAACTATTTGTGTATTAAATCTCCAAAAAGATTTTATACCTGGCATTCCCTCTACTTTTAAAGTAAAAGTCAATGGGGAGTGATCAGAAATAATACTATTATGATATTTAGGATTAATCGTGTATGGAATTAATTTTGTGTCCACTAAAAAATAATAAATTCTTGAGAAATTTTATGTACCGCTGAGTAAAACGAGGTTATCCACTTTGGTGGCAAAAACAGGAAGGCAGATTACTATCTAAATGGTGTCAAGTTGGGAAAAGGGGAAGTACAACGGGATTGGGGGTTCTTGTACATCAGTCTATGAAAGTAAGCATGCAGGTACAGCAGGCAGTGAAGAAAGCGAATGGCATGTTGGCCTTTATATCAAGAGGAATCGAATATAAGAGCAAAGAGGTCCTTCTGCAGTTGTACAGAGCCCTAGTGAGACCACACCTGGAGTATTGTTTGCAGTTTTGGTCCCATAATTTGAGGAAGGACATTCTTGCTATAGAGGGAGTGCAGCGTAGGTTTACAAGGTTAATTCTCGGGATGGCGGGACTGTCATATGCTGAGAGAATGGAGCAGCTGGGTTTGTACACTCTGGAGTTTAGAAGGATGAGAGGGGTCTCATTGAAACATATAAGATTGTTAAGGGTTTGGACAAGCTAGAGGCAGGAAACATGTTCCTGATGTTGGGGGAGTCCAGAACCAGGGCCACAGTTTAAGAATAAGGGGTAAGCCATTTAGAACAGAGTCGAGGAAATGCTTTTTCTCACAGATAGTGGTGTGTCTATGGAATTCTCTGCCTCAGAGGGCGGTGGAGGCAGGTTCTCTGGATGCTTTCAAGAGAGAGCTAGATAGGGCTCTTAAAAATAGCAGTCAGGGGATATTGGGAGAAGGCAGGAATGGGGTACTGATTGGGGATGATCAGCCATGATCACATTGAATGACAGTGCTGGCTCGAAGGGCCGAATGGCTTACTCCTGCACCTATTGTCTATTGTCTATTAATCACCTATCATTTTCCAATTTTTCCACATCAGCAAATATATGCCAGCTTTGAAATTGAGTATGCACAGCACAGAATGGGCCATTCGGCCCAGATTGTCTGTCTTGGGGTCCTCGCTTTGCCCAGCCTCACTCCCCCTATAGACCACGACTGATCACTATTTTCATCCTCTCCCTCGTGTGTTGAACCAGCATTTTACCTTGAATACATCTCTGCTGTTCCCCTCAGTTTTCCCTTTAGGAACCAGTTTCACATCCTGGCCGCTCTCTGGGGAAAAAATTTTCTCCTGATTTCCCTCTTTGATTGATGGCGGCACAATGATGGAATAGAGCTGCTGCCATGGTTCGGTTCTAACCTCCAGTGCTGGCAATGTGAAGTTTGCACCTTTTCCCTGTGACCATGTTGGTTTCCTCTTGGTGCTCCAATTTCTTCCCACGTCCCACTGGTGTGTGGGTTGGTGGGTGTATATTGGCTGCTGTAAATTGTCGCTGGTGTGTAGGTCAAGGATAGAATTATGGGGCAGGGTGATAGAGGTCAATGGGAAGAATCACATAGGATTGGTCTAAATTCATATTTGACAATTAGCACAGCTCAGTGGGCCTGTTTCTGTGCTGTTTGATTACAGATTTCCCAGTGATTACATATGGTACATACAGCAGTGCAGCGCAGGAAAAGGCTGTGCTAAACATGATGTCAAGCTAAACTAATCTCATCTCGTGTGGAAAGGTTCAAATCGAAGATAGACATCCATTTTTGTGGGGTGTGTAGCGGCAGATTTTTATATTGTTCAAGAGATTGCTCCCTCTAGCCACCAAGGAGACTACATGGTTAAGGAGAATGTCATAATACGCATGTGAGGTCTCCGAGAGACCTTCAGAGCTTCTTCACTGATCTCTCCTATTTCTTCCACGTTTCCATGCGTCACACAGCGCGTGACGTCATTTACACATATAAAGGGGGTTGCTGGCTGCTAGATGGAACTTCCTGCACACATGTGGGGCAGTTGACGGGACACCGGATGGCCACATGTGAGGCATGTGGCCATCCGGTGTCCACCCAGGGTGGTTCTATGTACTTTAACTACACAAAGTTCCATTCCATCGTGCTGTTAGCTGTGGTCCATGCAAACTACAACTTCCTGTTTGTGGATGTGGGCACACTTGGCAGTGTCGCAGATGGAGGGATCTGGAGAGAGACCTACCTTGGGCAAGCACTGGAAGAAGGGAGAGCAGGCCTTCCTGATCCTTCAGTGTAACCTTTTCGTGTAGTGGAAAAAGCAGTACCTCTGCCGGTAGAAGACAACCCTGACATCCCCTACGCACTGGTTGGTGATGATGCCTTCGCATTCAGGCCATGGATGATGAAGCCATCCCCTCAGAGGCGGATGTCATGGGAGCGAAGGATCTTTAATTACAGGCTGTCCAGGGCTCAGAGGGTTGTGGAAAATGCCTTTGGTATCTTTGCTTGCAGATTCAGATTCCTGCTGACCACAATGGAGCAGGAGCCTCGAGAATGTGCAGACCATTGTCTACATGGCCATGTGTCCTCCACAACCTGATCCGCAGCAGAGGTGCAGCAGCAGCCATGGTGGAGGGTGACACAGTGGACAAACAGACAGGAAACGTCACACCAGGTTCATGGAGAGCTGGAGGACAGGCTGCACCAATGGTGGCACTGGGCACATTGCAAGGAAACACCTGCAACAAAAGAGCCAAGGAGCAGAGGGACCATCTCTGCGCTTACTACAACTAGGCAGTGTACCTTGGCAGAACGACATGTGCTGAAGATCAGCAGCAAACATCCCACACCACAAACGGAGGACCACCACTACAGGAACTGATCTAATAAAAGGAGGATCTATGTATGTTAATGGTGGATTTTTGTATGTGAAACTAGTAATACTGTGATAATAATAATAATACCTCACGCATCGGACTTTCTTTGAAATGCCATAAGCGGTTAAATGCCTTTGTCTGCTTTATATGATATTTCATGACACATTTTGCATTTCAATGCAGTTCCATGTCTGTGTGTGTTTTATTTATCTAATAAATCGAGGTTTTTATATGTGAGATACATTCCATGATTAGACGTGGTTTCCATATGTGAGATCAATGCCATGATTAACAAACTGCTTTTTCCACTACACAAAAAGGTTACACTGAAGTTTAATAATCAAGTTGTAGGTGAACTTATTTGCGATAAATACAAAGATCCATGACTTTATAAGAATTAAATGATTTAGTGCAAGCAATCAAATAATGTATTGAAAAACAAGAAACAAAATTTTAATGTGCAACACAAGTGAACAGAATAGTGAATGTTGGTTAGAGAGCATCATTCTGGGAAGAAAATCGATTCCGTGGCAAGAAACACGGTGAGTGTGGTGAGGATTTTCAAATCGCGCGCGCTTTTATTGCTAACGCGAAAAAGGCGGGCCGACTGATTTTGGGCGTCACATGCCGTCTCGCGGTGACGTCATCACGCAACGCCACGCGCTACGTGTACGACATCAAGACGCTTGCATGCGACCGCAATACGCCTGCGTATGCGCTACGTCAGGACGGAGGCGAGCGAAGATTTAGTTCGCTACAAAATCCCGGAGCGCCGCGCAATACTGCGCACAACTCCATACCGCTCCGCGCTTCTCCATGGGACCGGCCCCGCGAGGCCACACGATGCTCGTGCGCCTCAACGTGACGACGAGGTCACGTAATTAGCGCGCCAAAGACATGTAAGTGGGACAGGGCCTTAAGACTGCTCCCAGTTTGCACAGAGCCTGTCTTCCCAGTTATGTGAGTGGGGCTGTTCTAGAGATTATAAAAGTATCTGTAAGGGGTGAGACGCCCTCCCTTTCCATGTTCACAAGCACTGTTATCACATTTTCCCATGACTTATTTTGCCATTCGAGATTAACTAATTTAAATGCTAGAGCCAGTCGGGCAGCAAACAATTTACTAAAGTTTGAACAGCTAGCGGCCCATTTTTGCACGGGGCACTCCGGCATGTTCCTCACAGTGGATAGCATTCATAACAACGCGTTTCACTTAACTCGGTACACGGGGCAATGATAAACCTAAACTATTGTGATGTTGCAGGATATAGGAGCTCCTTTTTCCTGCAACATCCCACTAGTTTACATTTACTATTGTCAAGTAACCCAGGGACAGTGGAAACCTAGACAGAGAAATAGACAGTGATGGCTTTGTTTTGCATGCTACCCAAACAGAATATATGTTATACAAAAATGCAATCAAGTCAAGCTGTCAATTTTTTCGGTGACAAATTGAAAGGAGCAGCAAAAGATGACAGAAGATTTGCCTGGGTAACTCAACTCCCATACTGTAAATATGTCAGAGATTCAAACTTACACCCAATACACAGTATCACATAAAAGAAAGGTTGATAGTGTTGAGACAACATTCTTCTAGTGTGGTCTTTCTTGTACATCACAAGCATAAGCAAGGCTATTAAAGCATGACCACTGACTGCTCAAACTCAAGCCAAGTCAGTGGATATATTTAAGGCAGAAATAGATAGATTCTTGCTTAGTACAGGTGTCAGAGGTTATGGGGAGAAGGCTGAAGAATGTGGTTAGGAGGGAGAGATACTGTAGATCAGCCATAATTGAATGGTGGAGTAGACTTGATTGACCGATTGGCCTAATTCTACTCCTATCACTTATGACTTGCGCAAGCACATTTAACTGCAGACATGAGAGGCATAGATTGGGTAGATACTGAGTCAGAACCTTTTACTCAGGATGGAAATGTCCAAGTTTAATGGAGATGTGTGGGGCAAGTTGTTTTACACAGAGGGTGGAGGGGGCCTGGGGCACATTGCCTGGGGTGGTGGTGGAAGCAGCGGTGTTTAAGAAGCTTTCTGACAGGCACATGGATAGGCAAGGAATGAACAGATATGGATCAGTTGCAGGCAGATGAGATCAGTTCAGCTGTTTGGCATGTTTGGCACAAACATTGTGGGCTGAAGGGCCCGTTCCTGTGCTGTGCTGCTTTATGTTCTTCAGAGGTTGGGTTAATTGGCAGGAGGGTTTAAGTGACAAAGGCTAAAGATGAAAAGGAGACAAAAGGGTGTCAGGAGATGAGGAGAGAAGAGAAGTGCAATGTGAAGCCAGAAAGAGGTGGAGTTAATTGTTGAAATCCCCACAGGTGGAATTAGTTGTGATGTGAATTTATCCTTCAAGGGCTAATCGTATTATAAAAGTTATTCTAAAAATGGTAACTGATGGTAACCAAATGGTAACACCATCTTAGTTGTTTACAACAATTATCCTTTATCTTAACTGCATCTTAAAGAAGTTGATGACATTTCCTTATCACCCACAACAAATGTGTGTTGCAATCTCTGCATTGATCTTGCTAGTTCCTCCCTGAAGAAGGAACCTGGCCCTAAATATAATCTACAGTGCATTCAGAAAGTATTCAGACCCCTTCACTTTTTCCACATTTTGTTACGTTACAGCCTTATTCTAAAATGGATTAAATTCATTTTTTTATCATCAATCTACGTACAATACCCCATAATAAAAAAGCGAAAACAGGTGTTTAGAAATTTTTGCAAAGTAATTAAAAATAAATAACTGAAATATCACATAAACATAAGTATTCAGACCCTTTACTCAGTATTTTGTTGAGGCACCTTTGGCAGAGATTACAGCCTCAAGTCTTCTTGGGTATGACACTACAAGCTTGGCACACCTGTATTTGGGTAATTTCTCCCATTCTTCTCTGCAGATCCTCAAGATCCAGAAGGGTTTCGGCCCGAAACGTCGCCTATTTCCTTCGCTCCATAGATGCTGCTGCACCCGCTGAGTTTCCCCAGCAATTTTGTGATCCTCAAGCTCTGTCAGGTTGGATGAGGAGCGTCGATGCACAGCTATTTTCAGGTCCCTCCAGAGATGTTCGATCGGGTTCAAGTCCGGGCTCTGGCAGGGCCACCCAAGGACATTCACAGACAATGTCACAAAGCCACTCCTGCATTGTCTTGGCTGTGTGCTTAGGGTCATTGTCCTGTTGGAAGGTGAACCTCCGCCCCAGTCTGAAGTCCAGAACACTCTGGAGCAGGTTTTCATCAAGGATCTTGCTGTACTTTGCTCCGTTCATATTTCTCTCGATCCTGACTAGTCTCCCAGTTCCTGCTGCTGAAAAACATCCCCACAGCATGATGCTGCCACCACCATGTTTCACCGCAGGTATGGTATTGGTCAGGTGATGAGCGGTGCCTGGTTTCCTCCAGACCTGGCACCTGGCATTCAGGCCAAATAGTTCAATCTTGGTTTCATCAGACCAGAGAATCTTGCTTCTCATGGTCTGAGAGTCCCTTAGGTGCCTTTTGACAAACTCCAAGTGGGCTGTCATGTGCCTTTTACTGAGGAGTGGCTTCCGTCTGGCCACTCTACCATAAAGGCCAGATTGGTACAGTGCTGCAGATATAGTTGTCCTTCTGGAAGGTTCTCCCATCTCCACAGAGGAACTCTGGAGCTCTGTCAGAGTGACCATCGGGTTCTCGGTCACCTCCCTGACCAAGGCCCTTCTCCCCCGATTGCTCAGTTTGGCCGAGCGGCCAGCTCTATGAAGAGTCCTGGTGGTTCGAAAATTCTTCAATTGAAGAATGACAGAGGCCACTGTGCTCTTCGGTACCTGCAATGCTGCAGAAATTGTTTTATACCCTTCCCCAGATCTGTGTCTCGACACAATCCAGTCTTGGAGGTCTACGGACAATTCCTTCGTCTTCAGGGCTTGGTTTTTGCTCTGACATGCACTGTCAACTGTGGGACCTTATATAGACAAGTGTGTGTGCCTTTCTATATCATGTCCAATTTAATTTACCACCGGTGGACTTCAATCAAGTTGTAGAATCATCTCATGGATAATCATTGGAAACAGGATGAACCTAAGCTCAATTTTGAGTGTCATAGGGGATGTCAGGGTTCTGTCAGACCCGCTGAATTACTCCAGCACTTTGTGTGCTGCACAAGATCCCAGCATCTGCAATTTATTGTCTGAGAAGCTCTCAGAACTGTTTTTATATGTTTAATCCTTTTTTATATACTGCTTTTGTTATAAACAGGGAACCATCTTGCTAGTTCCTTCCTGGTCTACTTTCTGAGAATTTTGCAAAATTAAAAAATGAAGATATCTGTGAAGTACGGTGTTGATTTGAAATGTTGCTGGTGTATTTTGCAATGCACCAGAAACTGCTCAGCAGCCAGAAGCAACCACAAAATTCAGAGAACTGCAGGAAGCAGCAAGGAGTCTTGGTACCACTGAGCCAGAGAGAACGCCAGAGGCATCTGAGAGCTCTACGAGAGAGGAGAATGCTGTTCATTCTGCTTTGCACCATTGCCCTGCCTATCTCCGCTGATCGTAAGTTTGCTTGGGTGTGGATATGGTTTAATTGTTGTTAATAAGAACATTTTATTGTTAGAGTTCAGAACGTTTGGGAAAGAGCAAATAAAATGGGCCAGAGGCAAATTGGAGGCTGGGAAGCTACGTGCAATTGTGGACTCTACAATGCAACACTGAGCAAATGGTCCTCGAGGGGCTGAGAGCAGGGTAATCCTCGGGCTGAAAGTTCTGTGGGATGGTTGAATAGACTGGGCTTGTGTACCCTTCAGGAGAGAAGGGGGTACTTCATCAAACAGTTAAAATTGATTATTACTTGAAAGGGTCAAATGAGTGAAAGATTTCCTCCAGACGAGAGTTGAACCGAGGGAGCTGGGAGTACCGAGGAAAAGCGAGACTTTGTGTGCAAGTCTGAGCTATTCTGAAAGTTACAGCGCAGGTAGATAATATGGTTAGCTGGGGCACAGAATAGAAGAAAAAGGGCAGCACAGTGATGCAGCTGGTGGAGTTGCTGCCTCCCTGCCCCAGACCTAGGTTCAAATCTGATCTTATGGGGAAGTTTGCGTGGAATCTGCACAATCTACCTGTAACCGAGTGAGTTTCATCTGACATGCCACAGGTGTGTAGGTTTGCCTGTTAATTGGCCTCTGTAAAATTGGTGCTAGTATGTAGGAAGCAGATGCGAATGTGGGACATCATAGAACTATGTTATGAGCCGGAGAGATCATGTTATGAGTAATAGCTGTTACTGGCATTAACCCTACAGGATTCAGAGCTGGGTCCTCTGATTCATAGTGTCGTGGAGCATAGAAACAGGCCCTACTTGTCCATGCCAACCAAGATGCTCCATCTGTGCTAGTTCCACCTGCCCGCGCGTGTCCAATATCCCTCTAAACCTTTCCAACACATCCATCTGTCCAAATGTCTTTTAAATGCTGATATAGTACCTATCTCAACTACCTCATCTGGCAGCTATTCCATATACCTTCTGCCCTCTGTGTGAAAAAGTTGCCCATCGGGTTCTATGAAATCTCTCCCCCTCACCTTAAAGCTATGTCCAGTGGTGCTTGATTCCCCTACTCTGGGAAAAATAGTTTTGTATTACTAACACAGGGGAAGAGACGGAGTGTAACCTATCGAGTTTGCTGGTGACCTAAAACTGAGTGGGAATGTCAGCTGGGGGCAGGGCATAGTGAGTCAACAAAGAAACAGAGACAGGTTAGTTGTGAGGGAAAGAAAGTACAGATGGGGTAGAACGAGGGAAAATTAGGTCATGCATGGGAGAACACGACAACCGAGAATAAACAAAGACACAAGAAATTGCAGGTGCTGAGATCTTGAACAAAAGATAAAGTGCTAGGAAACATCGTTGGGTTTGGCAGCATTTGTGGAGGGAATGGACAGACAATGTTTGAGTCTGTCAAACATTAAGTTCTCACAGATCTCCCATCGGAGAGAGGAGGAAAACCTCTTCAAAAACTTCTTCTGGAATTTTTTGAGGATGTAATTAGTAAAATGGACTAGGGAGAGCCAGTGGATGCAGTGGTTAAGAAAGAACTGCAGATGCTGGAAAAATGCTGGAGAAACTCAGCGGGTGAGGCAGCTTCTACGCAGAGAAGTAATAGGCGAAGTTTCGGGTCGAGACCCATCTTCAGTGTACCTGGACTTTCTGAAAGCCTTTGATAAGGTCCCACATAGGAGATTAGTGGGCAAAATTAGAGCACATGGTATTGGTGGTAGGGTACCTGTACTAACATGGTTAGAAAATTGGTTGGCAGACAGGAAACAAAGAGTAGGGATTAACGGGTCCGTTTCAGAATGGTAGGCAGTGACTGGTGGGGTACCGCAAGGCTCGGTGCTGGAACCGCAGCTATTTACAAAATACATTAATGATTTAGATGAAGGGGTCAAAAGTAACATTTGCAAATTTGCAGATGACACAAAGCTGGGTGGCAGTGTGAACTGTGAGGAATATGCTATGAGGATGCAGGGTGACTTGAACAGGTTGGGTGAGTGGGCTGATGCATGGTAGCTGCAGTTTAATGTGGATAAATGTGAGGTTATCCACTTTGGTGGCAAGAACAGGAAGGCAGACTATTATCTGAATGGTGTCAAGTTAGGAAAAGAGGAAGTACAACGAGATCTGGGTGTCCTTGTACATCAGTCATTGAAAGTAAGCATGCAGTGAAGAAAGCTAATGGCAAGAGGAGTATAGGAGCAAAGAGGTCCTTCTGCAATTGTACAGGGCCCTGATGAGACCACACCTGGAGTATTGTGTGAAGTTTTTGTCTGCAAATTTGAGGATGGACATTCTTGCTATTGAGGGAGTGCAGCGTAGGTTCACGAGGTTAATTCCCGGCATGACGGGACTATCATAGGTTGAAAGAATGGAGCGACTGGGCTTGTACACACTTGAATTTAGAAGGATGAGAGGTGATCTAATTGAAACATATAAGATTATTATGAGATTGTACACGCTAGAGGCAGGAAACATGTTCCCGATGTTGGCCAGAATCAGGGGCCACAGAAGGCCATTTAGAATGGAGATGAGGAAAAACATTTTCACCCAGAGAGTTGTGAATCTGTGGAATTCTCTGCCTCAGAAGGCAGTGGAGGCCTATTTTCTGGATGCTTTCAAGATTCAAGCTTATTGTAGATAGAACTCTTAAAGATAGTGGAGTCAAGGGATATGGGGAGAAGGCAGAAACGGTGTACTGATTGTGGATGATCAGCCATGATCACAGTGAATGGCGGTGCTGGCTCGAAGTGCTGAATGGCCCACTCCTGCACCTATTGTCTATTGTCGATTGAAATTTGCAGTAGAGCAGTCAAAAATGTAGAAACAAAGAACTGCAGATGCTGGTTAATACACAAAGGACACAAAGTTCTAGAGTAACTCAGTGGGTCAGGCAGAATCCATGGAGAACATGGATGGGTGATGTTTCTCTGACGGGAGTTCAGTGAGACCCCCTCCCACTACTCCCTGACTGATTCATGGTTCTCACCTGGACCTGCCAACCACCTGCTATCAAAACTCCATAGACCTCACCTGTGTTGACCTATTAGATTAGATTAGATTAGATTCCTTTATTGTCATTCAGACCTTTCAGTCTGAAAGAAATCACGTTGCCTGCAGTCATACACAGAACCAATAAAAACAAAACATACAATAAACACAAATTAAACATTCACCACAGTGAGTTCACCAAGCACATCCTCACTGTGATGGAGGCAAAGTCTTAGTCTCCGTCTCTTCCCTCCTTGTTCTCCCTCCGCGCTGAGGCGATCGATCCAGGCCGGAGATGCCGCTCTCCAGTCCAGCGGACCTCCGTGGTGATGTCGCCGCCGCCGAATATAGACCTCCCGGTCTCTATGTAAATATAGTTAAGTGTTTAAAAGAGAATTTATATATATATAAAGACAAAAAGATAAAAAGGAAAAAAAACGAAAAAAAGAGAAAAAACGATAAAACAAAACACCCCTAAACTAGAATAAAAAGGCAAAACAGAATCTGGGCTGCAAAGAGTTTCGACAATTTAAGTCCCTGTTTGTCGTCAAGTCCGTTCCACCGTATAAAGGTAAAATAATTATTATAACAGTTGGAGAGGGGACAATTTATGTTGTATGAAAATGTTGAATAAATTTTCCCTAGGTCCTATCAAATTTAACCAAGAGTTCAACAATATCACTCATCATTTTTTCTAAATTTAAACATGATATCATTTCAGAATACCAATGGAGTGTGATCGGAGGATTAGAGTCTTTCCATTTAAATAAAATAGATCTTCTGGCAATTAATGTTGTAAAAGCAATCAGCTGATGGGCGGATCGGGACAGATGAATAGAATCTAACATTGGTAGCCCAAAAATTGCAGTAATATGATGAGGTTGTAAATCAATACCTAAAACTACAGAAATAGTATCAAAATGTATTTCCAATATTTTTCCAAAAGTGGGCAGGACCAAAACATATGAGTCAATGAGGCCACTTCAGAATTACATCTGTCACAGGTAGGATTTATATGACCATAAAAACAAGCTAACTTATCTTTTGACATATGAGCTCTGTGAACTACCTTGAATTGTATCAAAGCGTGTCTTGCCCACATTGACAAAATATTAACTAATTGAAGAATCCTCTCCCATTTCTCTATAGATAGAGAAACGTGTAACTCAGTGGGTCAGATAGAGAAATGTGGAGCTCTCTTTCCCTGTCATTCTTAATTTTATTAAATGTATCTTTTTTAGATTTCAAAATCAACTCATAAATAGTCATTATTAAGCCCTTCTGATAAGGGTTCAAATGTAAATTTTTTCCCCAAGATTTTGGTTTGATGTGGTAACGGAAAAAAGGGTAGATTAGCCCTCAAAAATGGCTAATTTGTAAATATCTAAAGAAATGTGAGTTTGGTAGATTATATTTATTGGAGAGTTGTTCAAAAGACATAAAACAACCATCCAAAAACAAATCATGAAAAGCTACTAATCCCTTCCTCTTCCATAACAGAAACGCTTGATCAGTACTAGAAGGTTAGAAGTAAAAATTAGATATGATAGGACTCGATAACATAGAACTTGAGGGCCTGAGCTAGAGGGAAAGGTTTGGCAAGCTATAACTTTATTCCTTGGAGCGCAGAATAAAGTGATCTTATAGAGGTGTATAAGAGTGATCTTATTGAGATGTATAAAATCATGAGGGGAATATATAATGTGAATGTTTGGGCACACACGTGGTCACAGGGAGAATGTACAAACTCCGTACAGACAGCAGCCGTGGGGAGGATCGAACCAAGGTCTCTGGCATTGTAAGGCAGATCCCAAAGTAATTCTTGATAACCATTTTGACTGTCTACGTTATGACCAATTTTTAAGTCATTAGCAAACTTATTAATCATTCAAATTGATATAGATGACACATAGCAAATAGCCTATCAACAATCCCTGAGACACACCACTAGCTACAGGTCTAACTGGCTACTGGTGGATCATGTTAACCTGATCTGTTTAGATCTCGTGCAATCTAACCTACTATGCAGAACCTTGTCAAAGGCGTTTCTGAAGACCAAATAGATTACATCTACGACCCAGCCCTCATCAACTCAATCACATTCATGAGCCATGATCTCCCATGCACAAAACTATGTGACTGTCCCTAATCAACCCTTATCTTTCCAAGTGGGTGTTTGTCTAATTCCTCAGAATCTACACCAGTGATGATGTTAGGCACATTTCCAAGGTGTTTCTTTGCAGCCCTTCTTAAATAGAGGCACAAAATTAAGCAACCTCTAGTCTTCCAACCCTAACCCAATATTATTCTCCATATATTTCCCTCGATTCCCAGTTCAAACGACCCACATATAGGGTCTTCTTCTTTCATGTGGCATGCACAGCCTAAAGTTGTAGGACAACTTGTTCTATTTGATCTTCTGTTTGTGCACGTCGAGTTGATTGCATTAGTCGAAACAGGGCAGACCACGTGAAGGTTGCAATCTTCCACCCCACATATAGGGTGATTTCACGAAAGGTCACTGGAGCGTAGATCCGCACCCACGTGACCGAAAATTTTAACTGGGGGACAAGCGTCACTTCCGGTACATGTTAGTGAATGGGAAAACACGCACTTTCACACCTGTTAAAAACATCGAAAACGGCCAGGTTTTGAGCTGCAATTTACTGAGCCAGTCGGGGTGACCGTGAGGCACAGCTACCTAAATTTACAGTAAAAAAAAAAGATAGAAACTAAGGTAAATACAAGAGGGAGCTGAAGGGGCAAAAAAAAAAACGGAAGTCATTAGCGGACATTTTTCGTGGAGATTTAAAGATCCAAAATATCGGGAATTATCGCGTTTGCTCGCTGCATTTCATCAAAAGTAAGGCATTATTGGCTTTGTTATCTTTATTAATTTGTTAGATGAAAAGTATTAAAAGTTAGAAATCCTTCAGTAAAATTGCAAAATCGCCCATGGTTCTCGGGTGGGTTTTAACATGCAAAATGAAAACGCTTCTGAAGCTCCATTTACTATTTAAATTATCTGTGCCTCTGCCCCCCCCATGCTGCAGATAAAAATGAGATAGCACCACATGGTGTAATACCTATCAAGAATTTGATGGTGTTATGGTGCTTATAGTTAGACCAAGTCTGTGCGCGCGCCTCTAAACTCGTAGGTCTATCACAAAATAATTCAAAGCAATCTATGATCACTGCCACACGCTTTCCAAATGTCCGCCGAAATTGCATGGGCATGGTTTTCCACAGAACATCTTTTTCAGGCCAAATAATTAACTTGGATATGCCGTAAAGGGCATCAATCCCACTAGTGAATACACGCGATACTGTGGCATTACTAACGAGTAATCGATATGCAAGATCTTCATGAGGCACTGCAAGTCGCAGCTTCATCAAGACGATCAGCAACTGCTGAAAATGTGTTAGTGATTGTCTTTTGGTGAGCTTGTCCTTAACATAATAGAAGACCAGCATCAAAACTGCAAATGTTGGTAAACCTGTGTAGTGAGCTCTTTATTTTTATTGTCTAGTTGTGCTTCCAGTACTGTAATGTCTACTCCACACGTCTGTTTGTGTTGATGTGTCCATTGTCTCTTTGACTGGTGTTTGTGTTTGCATGTCAAGTTGACGGTGTACTTCCAGCACCGGTTCAAAGTTCTCATGATCATCAACCTGCTCAGCATCAACTTGCAGAGCTACAGATGCTTGAGCTGCGACAAAATCTGCTTTAATACTCTCTCTTCTTGTTGCACGTGCATGCCGTTCTTGTGCACGTTGTTTATCCTGCTCATTGTCATCGCCGCGTCCCATATTCACAGTGGGTGCCCAATCAGGATTGTTGACATCATTCCATGCTGCAGGCTTGTCTGTTATTAGATGATAAACATTTTTTGCCCCTTCAGCTCCCTCTTGTATTTACCTTAGTTTCTATCTTTTTTTACTGTAAATTTAGGTAGCTGTGCCTCACGGTCACCCCGACTGGCTCAGTAAATTGCAGCTCAAAACCTGGCCGTTTTCGATGTTTTTAACGGGTGTGAAAGTGCGTGTTTTCCCATTCACTAACATGTACCGGAAGTGACGCTTGTCCCCCAGTTAAAATTTTCGGTCACGTGGGTGCGGATCTACGCTCCAGTGACCTTTCGTGAAATCACCCTATACACGAGCGGCAACATACAATGGTCAATTAAATAAAAATGCATGTCTTTGGGATGTTGGAAACGGCATACGAAGGAGAAAGTCCATGCAATCATACATAAAATATGCAAACCACACACAGTACCGAAGGTCAGGAGTAAACTCTGGTTCATGGAGCAATGATTCAGCAGATCGACCAGCTGCTCCACTGTGCCAGCTGTGGAAACCAATGACTTGCGGTCAGGTACTTCCTTGGTGGGATCATTCTGTGCACTACTTGCCTGTTGCAATCCCATCGCTACTTCACCGCCAACACTTCAACCCTGTGAAGCTCTGTGGACCACCCCCTAACTGTGAGGGAAGTGATGTAAATGCAAGGTCTCTCCCGGACAGCAGCTTAGGGCTGTGAGAGATGTGGCTCCAGTGAAGAGCCGGCACAGCTCGGAGGAGGGGAACCACTGTTAGTGTCACAGTCCCACCTCCCCGTTTCTCACAGCTCACCACGTGGTGAGGGTGACAAACAGCACAGCAGCATCGCAGTTCAACCGCCTTCCACAAGGGCAGGGACCCAGGGTGGGCGCAGCCTCCTACAGTGACTGTGGCCCTCAGTTCAGTCTTAACGTTACATCTCTGTGTCTTCACAGGCTACAATAGCAGTGGTTGGTCCATGGAGACACCGGACATGGTGATGGGGAGGGAGGGGAAGCTCGTGGTTCTGTACTGCAAGTTCGCTCACCCTCACCATCAATACAAAGGCAACATCAACATCATCTTGAATGAGAAGGGGACCAAGAAGACCATCTTCAAATACAAAAATGATCTATCGAGCGGCAAGTATAAAAATGAGATCGTGGATAATGTAGGAGCTCGCTACAGACCAATGGGGGACCCTCGGAAGAACGATGCTTCCATAATCATTAATCAGCTGAGAACGGCGGATACGAACAAGGGCCTCAACTGTCGTGTTGACCTCACAGGGCAAGCAGGAGCAAAGTATGAATGCCCACATGGGCGAATCACAGCATCAGGTGAGGAATTATTGTGCTGCAAACAAACAATTTGTCTTCCTTCCTGCTTCCTGTGATTCCGATGTTACTGCCATGGCTGGCAATTGTTCAAGCTGCTGACTTGTTGGCTACATCACTAGGAGATCATGCCCTGGTTTGACTACCTAAAATACAACACGTTGCACTAAACTGAATTTAACTCTATTAACCAACCCTCAACCCACTTGCCCCGCTGAACAAGATCCTGCTGTAGTTTTGATAACCATCTTCACTCATACTCCTCATTTCTGCCTTGACCATGATGTACAGTCACTGTGGAATGGGGTGATGTCATTGCTACATCTGTCCTGCTGTTATAGTCACATATATCTCCTCCAGTTAAGTTTCAGATATTGGTGTTGGTTTATTATTGTCTGGTGCACTGAGATACAGTGACATTTTTCCGAGTGCTATCCAGACAAATCATCCCATTGAGGCACTAGAAACTGCAGATGCTGGAACCATGAGCAAAACACAAAATGCTTAAGACACAATGGGTCATCAGCATCGATGGAGGAAACGGACAGGCAATTATCCAGTCGGTTCCCTTCAAACTGATGGAGTAGTAGGGAGAAAGATGGGAACGGGGCAAAGCTTGCCCAATGATAGGTGGATGGAGGTGGTGGAGGGGGGGCACGGGGGAGATGCTTATCAGATGGGTGGAGCCAGTGATAATGGCGAGTGGTGAAAAGTGGTAAAAGGTGTCAGACAAGGAAACAAAATGTAAAGGCGGAGGCAAATGGATGGAATGGGCCAGGGGAGATGGGCAGGTGAAAGATTTGTGATAGAAGGAACTATGGGATTCGAGGATGGGAGATGAATATGGGAGAAGAAAGGAGCAGTGTGACAGGGATAATGGGAGCAATGTGTGCACAGTGGGCTGGTGGAGGGGGCGGGGGGGGGGAGGTATTACTTGAACTTTGAGAGTTCAGTGTTCATACGGTTGGGTTATAAGCTACACAAGTTGACCATGAGGTGCTGTTCTTCCAGTTTGCGTGTGTTCTCACACTGATAATACACAAGGCCAGTGACAGTCAGGTCAGTGTGAGAACAGAAAGAGTAGTTAAAAAGCTTGGTAACCAGGAGCTCCAGCAGGCCTTGGCAGACTGAACACAAGTATTCATCACATTGGGGACACAGAATGCAATAGATGAGGTTGGAAGAATCATACCTTAGATGTGTGCATCAGGCACTGTAAAATAGAAAATAAACAAAGTGGAGAATGTAGTATGGCAGCTATAGTGAAAGTGCTACTAAAGAGTAGTGCAAGCGTTTAACGTGGTTGATTGGAAGATCGGGTAATTCAACCCTAGCATTTGTGAGATCCATTCAAGACACTAACAATAGGTAAGAAGTTGTTCTTCATCTGGTGGTACCTATTTTCAAGTTTTGTATCTACTGGTATGAGAATGTTAGGGTATTAGTTGTCCTTGATAATGCTGGATACTTTCTCGAGGCAGCATTAAGTGTAGAATGGTGAAACAGAAAATCAAAATTGACCCTGGCAGATTGGAGAGACAGCATTTGTTCAGGCAGTGTTAGTGAACAGGTAGGGGTAGCCCCTGGTTTTTAAAACAATGCTTAGACTATTACGTGAAATGGGAGAAGGAGTCAGAACACAGATGCTCGAACCAACTCTCATCCATAAAATCATGGCTAATTCTGGACCTTCATTCACTGAGAGATCCCCCAGACAGTGATCTCCATGAGACCCAGAAAAACTGTGGACCTTTGGTTTGAACTTACTCAACTACTTTTTATCCACAGCTTCTGCATAATGTGGACTGCTTGATTGTAATCATGTATAGTCTTTTCGTTGACTGTTTAGCATGCAATAAAAGCTTTTCACCGTACCTTGGTACAGGTGACAATAAACTAAACTCTGGGAAGGAAAATTTAGAAGGTTCACAAACATTCTTGTAGGGAATTTCTTGACCTCTGTCATAAATGTCAGACTGCTTTTTCCCTGACATGTGGTTTGTGAATCATAAGCAGGAGAAAATAAAATTTCCACAAGTATTTGTGAAATCCATCTATTCCCCAGAGCCCTCTGTCCATAGACATCCATCAGTCCCAGTCCCACATTCTTTCCACACAATCCCCCAAATTACTCCAGTCAGGTGTGTTTAATAGTCATATGCACTGCGATTAGAACACAAATATTCATTGCTGCAACTTTGCAGGCACATTGATGCAACATAATAATACATTTACATCAAACAATAATACTATATCAGTTATACATTTGAAGTACTTAGTGCAACCTTATACAAAGTGCATAATAGTTTGGTGCAAGAGCCTGATGATGCCACAATGAACCTAAACACAACTAAACTTCAGCACTGATCTGTTATGGACGAATAACTGGATTGCTGAATCACAGTTCGGGAGGGAGATCTTTAGTGAAATCAAAACAACCTGTTAAATGGCAAGATTGTCTTCTTGAACCTGGAGGTAAATGTTCACATTTCCTGTGCCTTCTACCTGGCAGTAGCAACAAGAGGAGATCAAGCCGTGTGATACTGTGATATTGGCTGCCCTCTATATTTACTCTTATTCACTTACCAATCAAGTGACCACAACAGCCGAACACTAGGGCAATCCTGTCCCCAACCTATCATAGATTCCTTCACATTCCCACTTCTCGGCAACATAAAATACATTTGTTTTATTGTAACTTTTCCCAGTTCTGATCATCAACCTGACAATCATTTGTTTCTCTCCTGATCTTTTCTGTTTTATGGCAATGTAACTATAGTAATCTTGTACTTCATACTTTCATCATTGAGCCCAGCGTCTCGCACTTCACATTTGTTTTATTTAACTGTGTCTCAGAAGGAGTTTTCCACATGTTCCTTGGCACTCTTGAGCATTGTCCTGTTTAACTATCTTATCTCTCATTTCTGTGTAGGTATTATCCCTCGGTGCGTGTCTCTGTTAATTTTTTATCTCACACACCTTCTCCACCTCTTCATATTCCATCTGCAATCTTACAATTCGATGGAAAATGAACATGTAGTAGAATATGCAGTAGAAAATATAGTAGAGGTATGCTACATTGACTGGATCTTTCCTTATCAACCCAGTTAGATATATTATCCACCCTAACCCTAAACTCCACTTAAATTGTCAACAGAACTTCCCCTTCATCAAGAATTAAAACAGAAATTGCTGTAAAATTAATCAGGTCTGAATGCAGAGTTAACTGGAGGGGCGACAATATCCATGTAGGACGTTGTGTTGCTGCTACTCAGGAGGGTTTAATCTAGTTTGTCAGAAAGTTGGGAACTGCAGCAGGTGGAAAGATTGAATGGGATGTAGACATCAGCTTAAGACTGATCAGAAGGGCTGGCGGGGCCAGGTTAATGAACGCAGTGGAACTGATGGGCTGAAGTGTGTTTATTTCAATGCTATGCGTATTATGTGTAATGCAGATGAATGTAGAGTTTGGATTAATGCATGGAACTGATGTTGTGGTCATTAGAGTTTTGGTTGAGCGAGGGGCAGGACTGACAGCACAATGTTCCAGGGTTTTAGACATGATTTAGCAGCATTGTAGGTTATATAAAAATCCAAGCCGGTCACCTGCAATTACTCTATTCAATTTGATTTGAGAATTCTGCATATTATTTATAAAGAAGATGAAGTTACATTTACAGTTACATTTCACTGCTCTAGAGCAGTGCAGGAGGGTCAGGGACAGATGGGTCAGAGTGGGAGTGGGATGGAGAAACATGGTCACAGATGTGTAGGAAGGAACTGCAGATGCTGATTTATACCGAAGATAGACACAAAATGTTGGAGTAACACAACGTGCCAGGCAGCATCTATGGAGAAATGGAATAGATTCTTCTTCAGGTCTGAAGAAGGCTTCCATTCACAAACATCACCTACTCCTTTTCTCCAGAGATCCTGCCTGATCCGCTGAGTTACTCCAGCATTTTGTGTCTATCAACATGGTCACAGACACAGGTGAAGTATTGATAAAATAAATGTGGGGAATGCATCCGACCAATGAATAATGTCCATATTTTAAATCTTTCTCTATCCGAGGTGATGTCAGCGCATCCATGATGATCGGGAAGAGAGGAGGTGGTGCCATACTGAACTGCAACTTCAACCACTCGAGTGCAAATAGCAGGGTGATCACTATCCTCTGGATGAAGGGAACTCCATGGGAAGAGTCCGTTGTCTTTAAACATACCCGCTCCTACCCCACAAATGGTCCCGGCACTGACAATGTAAATATAGGAGGTCGATATGAGCTGGTGGGAAACGTAGACAAGGGAGATGCCTCCATCAGAGTGAGGGGACTCACGTTGAATGACACCAACAATTATTTCTGTCATGTTTGGACCTGGAATTCCCCTCTGAAGAAAAATATTCAGGTGACTCAGGATGAGACGGGACTACAGGTTTTGGGTAAGGAAACAGTCAGTGTTGAGGAGTAAATGATAAAATCACATTGAACAACTGTGAGAAGAATGAGCTTCGTTCTGTTTCCTCTCTGAATATTTCACTCCATTATCCCGCTGGGTCTCTTTCAAATCTTCACCCCTTCCTGGTTCTCCCCCTGCACCAATGAATAACAGTGAATGTAATTGACTTTTATCCCTCTCTAGGCTTCAGCCACCATCTTGGAGCGATGGTGATAATGTATCTGGAGATACGTGTGTGTGCGGGAGGGAATGGACAGGTTGATCATTTCAGCTGCCATTTTTTTAGTCTACTTGTGATTAGCTTCACTTTCTAGTGTTTAAACATAGATAAACATCATGTCTAATCTCCATTGCTGGTGTTCATGGGAGAATCATGGGACCTCCAGTGACATTGCTGTCAGCCTCTGGTTCTGGTAATGGGGGAGGGGAGAAGATAGAGTAACTCGGGTGTGAGTGATCCTTGATTATGTTGGCTTCTTTCCCAAGGAATAAATGCAGTTGATGGGCGGGGGAACGAGGGAAAACATTTTATTAAATCTATATGGTTAATCCTGAGCTTTCTGGTGCTTGTAATCTTAATCATCCATGCAATTCCCCCTCTGACTATTTTTTGTGATGTCCTTATAGCCAGTCTAATGCAATTTGAAGAACAGGGCTCGCTGCATCATTGCAGACTCCATTGGATTCAAGAATTTTGGATGTTACTTTTCCTCTCTTTTATCAGAACTAACCAGTTCTACTGAAGATAAGCAAAATGGAATATTAATCAGTTATTCTCTCAATGATTATTGCAACTTAAATTAAGTTAACTGAAGTTGCAGAGGTTGTATAGAGGGGTGGATTGGAAATAGGAAACATCTCTGAAAGGGTGAGTCTAGGTTTGCTGTTGATGAAATTATCTGGTTGATAAATTAAGGATGGAAACTGAAGACAGGGAACACAAACAAAGATATAAACAGAGCTGCAAAATGCACGTCAGCCCTCTTCAGCCCTTCTACCCCAGGGGCGGTGTGCGGTGGGGGGAGCTCCTCCCGCAGATGAGATTAGGGTGCGGAACCCCTCCACCCCTCCTGATTCGGTTAATCAGGCATTTTTTGGTTGGCTGCCCTGAGTGTTCCGCAGGGCTCGGTGCTGGGGCCGCTGCTCTTCACGTTGTATATTCATGATTTGGATGAGGGGATTGAAGGCTTTGTGGCCAAGTTTGCAGATGATATGAAAATAGGTGGATGGGCAGGTAGTGCAGAGAAAGCAGGAACTCTGAAGAAGAACTTGGATAGGTTGGGAGAGTGGGCTGAGATGTGGCAGATGTAAAGGTGTGGAAAAGTGTGGAATCATGTATTTTGGTATTAGGATTAAAGGTGTTGGTTATTTTATAAATGGGGAGAGAATCCAGAAATCTGAGGTGCAAGGTGACTTGGGAATGCTGGTGCAGGATTCACAAAAAGTTAATCTGCAAGTCGAATCAGTTGTAAAGAAAGCAAACGCATTGCTAGCATTTATTTCGAGAGGGTTTATATACAAAAGTAGGGATGTAATGCTGAGAATCTTTCAGGCGCTGGTCAGGCCACATTTGGAATATTGTGAGCAATTTTAGGCACCATATCTGAGGAAGGATGTGCTGGCTCTGGAGAGGGTCCAGAGGAGGTTCACAAGAATGATCCCAGGAATGAGTAGGATAACATCAGATTAATATTTGACGGCACTGCCTATGTTCGCTGGAGTTTAGAAGAATGAGGGAGGACCTCAGTGAAACAGACAGAATGGTGAAAGGCTTGGATGTGGAGAGGATGCTTCCACTAGTGGGAGAATCGAAGACGAGAGGTTTTATCTTCAGAATTAAAGGACGTTCTTTTAGGAAAGAGATGAGGATGAATTTCTTTGGTAGGAGGGTGGTGAATCTATGGAATTCTTTGCCACAGAAGGCTGTGGAGGCAAAGTCAGTGGATATATTTAATGCAGAGATAAATTGATACCTGATTAGTGCAGGTGTCAGAGGTAATAAGAAGGCTGGAGAATTGAGTTAGGAGAGATAGATCAGCCACGGTTGAATGGCGCTTGATGGACCGAATGGTCTAATACTACTCTTATCATGTTTAATCTTATGAATCGTGCCTCCCACAGATGTGCTTAGGGTGTAGAACCTAAGACCTCCCCACCCCTCCTAATTCAGTTAACCGCGCCTTTAGTCACCCTCCATCCTCCTCTCCGGTTCCCGGTCTTCAAGGTCAAGGCTCCATCTTGTCCAGACTGAAACTGAGATGTCTTTACTTGAGATTGGCCCTTATTAGAATAGTGCAGGTCAGGAACAGGTGGATCAGAGTGGGAATGGGATGGAGAATCCAAGTCACAAGTATGGATGAACTATTGATAAAGACCGTGTTGTTGTTGTATTCAATTACTAAATCATATTCACTCTTTAAAACTCTTCTCTCTGCAAGGTGATAATGACAGAGCATCCATGGTGATTGGGAGGAAGGGTGCGACTGCCACACTGCCCTGCTCCTTCAGTCCCTCGAACAGGAATCCCAGCTCCATCACCATCAGCTGGATAAAGTGGAATCCGCCAAAATGGTCTGTTGTCTTTCGTGACACTTCTCCCCGCCCAGCAGCAAATCACATTCCTGAAAATGTAAATAAAGGAGATCGATATGAGCTGGTGGGAAATCTTACACAGGGAGACGCCTCCATCAGAGTGAAGGGACTCAAACTGAATGACGTCAGTGATTACTCCTGTCACGTTTATGTCAGGAATTCAACGTTGACGACTGTGACTCAGGATGAGATGAAACTGCAGGTTGTGGGTAAGGAAACGTATGTTATGTTGTAAACGATAATATCATATTGAACAACCTTAAGAGGAATGAGCTCCCACTGACAGTGTAGACCAGCACAGGAACAGCCCCTTTGGCCCGCAATGTCTGTACCGAACATGATGCTACGTTAATCTCGTCTACCTGCAGGTGATACATTTCTTCCATTATCTGCATTTCAAAAAGTCTCTAAAGCTCTAAAACTAGAACTACCAGCTGACTTTTATGAGGAGAGGTTGGGAGCGGAGGGCACGTAATCCCTCATCGTAACTCCTCATAAAATAAAGATCAAACTGGTAAGTTATCGTCTAAACTCACTATTTTACTTCGGAGTCACGTGAGTGACTACGTGATGATTTCAAAGCTCTGTGACTTCATGCCGTGGAACGAGTCCATGCATCACACACTACATCAATTGACCAAGGATGAGTGAACATAATCCTGCATTCAGACATGACATAGATATAGACATGCTGATGCTATTTTATGAACAAGTAATAACAATAGTAACCCCTGTCATCTGGGAGGAAACTATAGACAGAACTTAAAATAGAGCTGGCAAATACCCCCGGTCTGGCAATGGGTTTCTTATAAAATGTATGAAAAGATCGTTCGTTTGACCATCCTGCAGATGCTAGGATGTGGTACAGCGGAACGTCCATAACCCTGCCGCTGAACTGTTACAGCCCTGTTGGAGTGAGATTTAAAATGTCAGAGTCACTCCTGCACAAGCCAGAACCCATTTAACCACCTGGAGATGGTCTGTACTGATACCTTCTTATGAGGTTTATGTAACTAACAAACACTGCATAAACACGTGGTACTCCAACTGCAACTGCTCAGACAGGAAGGCTCTGCAGAGGGTAGTGAGGGGAGCAGAGAGGATCATTGGCGTCTCCCTACCTTCGGTACAAGAACTGTTCCAGCGCCGCTGTCTGAAAAAAGCTCTGAGAACCTGGATATCCTGCCATCAGGCAAGAGACACCGTAGCATCAAAGCCCGGACTACAAGACTGCTAAACAGCTTCCAGCCACAGGCTGTGAGGCTGCTAAACAGTCACTCTATACTCACAGTCACCTTATTCTGCGGCTTTGCATTGACATTTTAATACCTCTAGCACTGGTCACTCAAATCAGCTGCCCTGGACATTTTAATGATTGTTTTTACTGTATTTTAATGTTGCTGTTTTACCTGCTTTTAACTATTTATACTGTTTCATCAGGGACTGGATTGTTATTATTGTTATTATGTGTGAAATGTTTTAAGTTTCATGTGCGATGCTCCGGTATTCCCTGGGAAACGTCTTCTCATTTTGCACTGTACAACTGTTGCTTTGCAAGATGACAATCAAGGTTGTTTGATTGATTGATTGATTGATTGATTGATTGATTGCTAGATCAGTGCCCCTGAGGCTCTAAGTGACCTTAACGTATAGTAGTAGACCACACACAACCGAAGGTCCATGGGGTTAGCCCAAATTCAGTTAGACCTGATGCCCCTGGTCTGCTCTGCTTGACTAAGCCATGAACATAAATTGTTATTGCCTGCAGATGTAACTATGCTATCCAGTTGCGCTATGCAATGACTGGACCCATTGCACTGACCCAGTGCCATGAGCATAACCACATGTAAGTGAGTTTGACCAAGGACAGGGATGTAGCCTGAGCCCACATGCGAAGCGGCATCAGCACAATGTTAACATCCCATATCTCTGCATACCTGGGCCTGGGAGGTTTGAGTTGAAGATACCCTTCATGAATCTGGATATCAGAGGGTGAGACCTAACAGAGTGGGTCCCGCTCCTAGCAGAATATGATGAGAAGGCACTATGGCCCAGTTAATGGTACTATAACTTATTTTTTGTCAAAGACCCATTTGAGTTTGAAATCCCAGTCGTCAGTTATCCGTGCCATATATATGTCAACGAATTGATTATTTCATGCATTGGATGGTTGCCCGAGTCACGGGCTGAAACAGCAATTCTATGTTAGAAATAACCATATAAAGTTCTATATCATTCCCAACATCAGCGGAAACCATGTCTGCATAGGTCACTACAAAAGCCTGAAGCGGGATTTACTGAATATTTGCAAGACCCGACTGATGAGGCAAAATGGAGGAAGACAAACCTCCCCAGTGTAGCGAGAGTGCATCTATCGCCACTGCCATGCCACATATATATATATATATATATGTATTTCTACTGGTGATTGAGCCTGGATGCAACATCTCGATCTTTAGTGTACCATGAGTCACCAAGTCATTAAATACTTAGTGATCCAACATCCAATCTGTGTTGACATTGATTTTACGTGATGATACACCAGTGCCAAATGAGGTTAGGTAAACCATCCCCGGATACTTTGACTTGATTGCACCCATGTGATTGACATATGACACCACCAAAGTGTATCAACTTCGACTTGAGTATGCTGATTATGCATATTCGCACAACCCTAACCCATAGAATGCACCTAGTGTCTAAAGGTAGTTCAGATTCAGATTCAGATTCAGATTCAGATTCAATTTTAATTGTCATTGTCAGTGTACAATACAGAGACAACGAAATGCATTTAGCATCTCCCTGGAAGAGCGACATAGCAAATGATTTAAATAAATAATAATAAGTGATAATAAGTGTCCGGGGGGTGGGGGGGTGATTGGCAGTCATCGAGGTACGTTGTTGAGTAGAGTGACAGCCGCCGGGAAGAAGCTGTTCCTGGACCTGCTGGTTCGGCAACGGAGAGACCTGTAGCGCCTCCCGGATGGTAGGAGGGTAAACAGTCCATGGTTGGGGTTAGAGCAGTCCTTGGCGATGCTGAGCGCCCTCCGCAGATAACGCTTGCTTTGGACAGACTCAATGGAGGGGAGCGAGGAACCGGTGATGCGTTGGGCAATTTTCACCACCCTCTGCAATGCCTTCCGGTCGGAGACAGAGCAGTTGCCATACCATACTGTGATGCAGTTGGTAAGGATGCTCTCGATGGTGCAGCGGTAGAAGTTCACCAGGATCTGAGGAGACAGATGGACCTTCTTCAGTCTCCTCAGGAAGAAGAGACGCTGGTGAGCCTTCTTGATCAGAGTTGAGGTATTGTGGGTCCAAGAGAGGTCATCGGAGATGTTGACTCCCAGGAACCTGAAGCTAGAAACACGTTCCACCTCCGTCCCGTTAATGTGGATGGGGGTGTGCGTGCCGCCCCTGGACTTCCTGAAGTCTACAATGAGCTCCTTGGTCTTCTTGGAGTTAAGGGCCAGGTTGTTGTCAGCGCACCATGCTGCTAAGTGCTGGACCTCCTCCCTGTAGGCCGACTCATCGTTGTTGCTGATGAGGCCAATCACCGTTTATATCATCTGCATACTTGATGATGGTGTTAGTACCATGTACAGGTGTGCAGTCATAGGTGAAGAGGGAGTAGAGGAGGGGGCTCAGCACACAGCCCTGTGGAACGCCGGTGTTCAGGGTTGATACCATAGAACTGAGAATAGGTAACTCATGCAAATCCCATCACCTCCGTAACTAGAGATGGTATTAGTAATTTCACATCTTTAAACACTCACATCAGTTTGTAATATAACTGAAGATTTACTGACGAAAAGTTAGTGGAGCAATGCTGAATACTGTTCATCCACCATAGTGACTTTCATGGAGGTAAATAACGAGACCTACTTACCAGCGTCTCTAACTTCAGGTCCCTTACCTTTGCTGGAGTTCCAGCGAAATTTAATTCGCAGACTCTGTCCATGTTGTCATTCCCATTAGTTCGCTGATGCTGCTGGCCAACTTCTCTTGTAGTGGCTAGTCCGTCCCCAACGGAGCAGCAATTTTAGAGGCAAAGCACCGATTTCCCTCATGCTACCTTCGTGCATTATGCATTAAGCATGGGACCCCGGCACAGTCATATTCAGGTTCCTGTTTGGAGTTAATCCATACTAACCTTAGACACTCTTTTTAGAGTGGGAGTAATTGCACCTGAACCAGGTGTCACCAAGCGTCTCCTCAATTTGTCTGTGCATGCCTGTGTACCAAGCATGTTTTGCGACTCTTTCGCCCATGGTCTTATAATATATATGGCTCCATTGTCATCCTTTATACATCCGAATGGGAGGACTTTTTTAATTCATTTCTTTATTTTTATTAGTAAGTACAATGTAGTGGTACCTTTTTTCAGGTGCCAAATATATGTTGGCATGTTACATTCTATGTACAACTTCATTTTTTTTTTTTTTTTTAAAGGAATGAGTAAGAGAAAAATAGACTAGATAATACAGCGTAGAAAAACGTGTAGTGTGTGTAGAGAAAGACAAAGAAAACGAAGAGAAAGAGAGAGTGAGGGAGAAAAGTAAAAAAGAGGAAAGAGAGAGAGAAAGAGTAGAAAATAGGAGATAGGAGACGAGTATTTGTATTCTTGACCATCTTTCACCCAGACCTGAAACAGTTGATTTTTACGATTCTGTTGCACCACATGCATCCAAGAAGTCAACAAATGGAGACCAACTCGTTAAGAATTGGTCTGGTTTATCAATTAGGAGGAATCGCATTTCTTCAAGATGTGCGGTGTCCAACATATTTATAATCCACATTTTAAGCGTTGGTATGGGTGTATTTTTCCAAAATTTGAGTATGTTTTTTTGCTATTATTAACCCATAATTTAAAAATTAATTTTGAAATGTGTTTAATTTATTCCCGTCTCCCGTTACTCCAAGTATAATCATTTCAGTGTTAGACTCCATTTTTATCTTGAATAATTTTGTAAATATATCAAAAATATCGCACAAAAATTTATGACGTTTTATGCAGGAAACAAAAGAATGTGTTATATTGGCATTTTGAGAGACATTTATCGCAAATGGGAGAAATATTTGGATAAAATTTATTTAGTCTATTTTTTGAATAATATAATCTATGTAGAATTTTGAATTGAATTAAGTTGTGTCTTACATTAATCGAACATTATGTACATCTGACAGCCTTACAGACGACCACATCTGCACCAGGTGCATCGAGTTGGGGCTCCTAAGGGACCATATTAGGAACCTGGAGCAGCAGCTCGATGACCTCTGTCTGGTCAAGGAGAGTGAGGAGGTCATAGAGAGGAGTTATAGGGAGGTGGTCACTCCAAAACCATGGGAGACAGACATGTGGGTCACGCTTAGGAAGGGCAAGGGGCAGAGGCAGGGACGAGTGAGTACCCCAGTGTCTGTACACCTTGAAAATAAGTACTCCTGTTTGAGTACGGTTGGGGGGGACAGCCTGCCCGGGGGTAGCGACAGCGGCCGGGCCTCCAGCACAGAGACCGGCCCTGTTGCTCAGAAAGGTAGGGGAAAAAAGAGGAGGGCAATAGTGATTGGGGATCTATAGTTAGGGGGTCGGATAGGCGATTCTGTGGACGCAGTCGGGAGACCCGGATGGTAGTCTGCCTCCCTGGTGCCAGGGTCTCGGATGTGTCTCAACGCGTCCAAGATATCCTGAAATCAGAGGGAGAGGAGCCTGAGGTAGTGGTACATATAGGTACCAATGACATAGGTAAAAAAAGAGAAGAGGTCCTGAAGGGAGAATTTAGGGAGTTGGGAGGAGAGTTAAGGAAAAGGACCAAAAAAGTAACATTCTCAGGATTACTGCCTGTGCCACGTGACAATGAGAGTAGGAATGGAGCGAGGTGGAGGATAAAAGCGTGGCTGAAGGACTGGTGCAGTGGGCAGGGATTCAAGTTTCTGGATCATTGGGACTTCTTTTGGGGAAGGTGTGACCTGTACAGAAAGGATGGGTTGCACTTGAACCCGAGGGGGACCAATATCCTGGCGGGGAGATTTGCAAAGGCTACTGGGGAGACTTTAAACTAGAATGGTTGGGGGAGGGACTCAAATAGAGAAAGCTAGTAGACAGAGTGTGGGGCAGGAGGCAGAGAAGGGAAGCACTCTGACTCAAAATCTAGGGGAGAAAGAAGAAAAAGAAAATAAACAGAGAATAAGAGGCGGTGGGTTTCTTAAATGTGCATATTTTAATGCTAGGAGCATTGTAAGAAAGGTGGATGAGCTTAGAGCCTGGATTGATACCTGGAAGTATGATGTTGTGGCGATCAGTGAAACATGGTTGCAGGAGGGCTGTGATTGGAAACTAAATATTCCAGGATTTCGTTGCTTCAGGTGTGATAGAATTGGAGGGGCAAGAGGTGGAGGTGTTGCATTGCTTGTCAGGGAAGATATAACAGCAGTGCTTTGGCAGGATAGATTGGAGGGCTCATCTAGGGAGGCTATTTGGGAGGAACTGAGAAGTGGGAAAGGTGTAGCAACACTTATAGGGGTGTATTATAGACCGCCAAATGTAGTGATTGTGGGAGATTTCAATTTTCCACACATAGACTGGGAAACACATTCTGTAAATGGGCTGGATGGTTTGGAGTTTGTAAAATGTGTGCAGGATAGTTTTTTGCAGCAATACATAGAGGTACCTACTAGAGAAGGGGCAGTGCTGGACCTCCTGTTAGGAAATGAGACAGGTCAGGTGGCGGAGGTATGCGTTGGGGAGGACTTCGGGTCCAGTGAAGTTTCAATATAATTATGGAGAGGGTCAGAACTGGACCTAGGGTTGAGATTTTTGATTGGAGAAAGGCTAACTTTGATGAGATGTGAAAGGATTTAAAAGGAGTGAATTGGGACATTTTGTTTTATGGGAAGGATGTAGAAGAGAAATGGAGGACATTTAAAGGGGAAATTTTAAGTACAGAATCTTTATGTCCCTGTTTGGTTGAAAGGAAATAGTAAAAATTGGAAAGAGCCCTGGGTTCAAGGGAAATTGGACAATTGGTTCGGAAAAAGAGAGATCTACAATAATTATAGGCAGCATGTAGTGAATGAGGTGCTTGAGGAGTATAAAGAATGTAAAAAGAATCTTAAGAAAGAAATCAGAAAAGCTAAAAGAAGATATGAGGTTGCTTTGGCAAGTAAGGTGAATGTAAATCCAAAGGGTTTCCCCCCCCCCCTTCTCCCCCCCCCCTCTCCCCCCCCCCCCTCTCCCCCCTCCCCCCCCCTCTCTGCCCCTCTCTCTCCCCCTCTCTCTACCCCCCTCTCTCACCCCTCTATCTCCCCACTCCCTCCCCCCCTCTCTCCCCCCCTCTCTCCCCCCTCTCTCTCTCTCCCCCTCTCTCTCTCCCCCTCTCTCTCTCCCTCCCTCTCTCTTTCCCCTCGCTCTCTGTCCCCCCCTCTCTCTCTCTCCCCCCCTCTCTCCCCCTCTCTCTCTCTCCCCTCTCTCTCTCTCCCTCTCCCCCTCTCTCTCTCCCCCTCTCTCTCTCTCCCCCACCCCTCTCTCCCTCTCCACTCTCCCCCCCTCCCCCCCTCCCCCCCCCCCTCCCTCTCCCTCTCTCCCCTTCTCTCTCCCCCTCTCTCTCTCTCCCCCCTCTCTCCCCCCCCTCTCTCTCCCCCCCCCCTCTCCCCCCTTGGGTTTGATATTTGAGCTGCCACTTATGTGGACTGCACTCTTACGATTGGCTTCACTTTCTCATGTTTGAACAGAGGTGAACGCCACTTTCTCATCTCCAATGTTGGTGTTGACGGGAGTCTTGTGGCATCTCCAGTGATATTGTCATCAGCCTATAGCTATGGTGGTTTGGGTCAGGTAATATTGACTTTTCAGGCAGTTCTGGCCAGTTCTTATACTTAACAATAAAGGGCCTGTCCCACTTAGGTGATTTTTTAGGCAACTGCCGGTGACTGTCATGGTCGTAGCAGGTTGCCGAAAAACCGGCGACTGGACCCCCCCTACGACAATGTCTATGACAACCTACCACCTAGTCGACGTTAAGCCATGACAACCGGCGACTCAATCGTCACGACTTAGGACGTCAACCTATGACCACACCTAGACAACCTACGACCACACAGGTGACAACCTACGATAACTCAAGTCAACCAACCTCCCACCATGACAAGCTACGACAAACTACGACCCTGTCGGTGTCAATTGAAGACTTCTCTTGACGCCGGTAGCTGTCGCTGGTTGACGCAGGTTGACGTAGGTCGTCCCCAAATGAATTCATCGAAGTCAGCACCAGCGACAACATACATCATCCTGGCAACAACCTATGTTATCCTGGCGACAACTTACGACAGCACCTACGTCAGGAGAAGACAAGCTACGACAAGCCCAAGATCGCTGAGTGTCGCCGAAAAGATTTGAACATTTCAAAATCCTGCGGCGACCAGAAAAATGCTACGGATATTTGGGCGACTTGAGGAGACGACTCACGACCCTACATGTGACACCCGGCAACCGTGCGGCGACCATCTAGTCACCTGTTGTCGCCTAATAATCGCGTAAGTTGGACAGGCCCTTAAGCAAGTTATTGAAATTGTTGTATTAAATGTTAACACAAAAGCTTCATGCTGCCCAGACAGAAGATGAGGTGCTGTTGCTTGAGATTGGCCTCGTTAGAACAGTGCAGGAGGTCTGAGACAGACAGATCAGAGCGGGAGTGGGATGGAGAATCAATGTCACAGGCATGGATGATGTATTTTTATAAACCATGTGGAATAGATTGTTAAATACAACTTTTCTCTATACAAGATGGAAAGAGGAACACATCCATGGTGATTGGGAAGAGAAGAGATTCAGCCACACTGCCCTGCTTCTTCAGCCCCTTGAACAAGAATCCCAGCCCCATCATTGTCCGCTGGATGAAGGGGAATCCACGGGAAGAGTCCACAGTCTATAATCACACCCACCCCCACTCTGTGAACCCTCCCTCCACTGTCACTGTAAAGGGAGGAGGTCGATATGAGCTGTTTGGAAAACTAGACCAGGGAGACGCCTCTATCAGCGTGAAGGAGCTCAGACTGAACGACAGCAGTGACTATTTCTGTTACGTTTGGGTCAGGAATTCCACACAGGAGACGGTGACTCAGGATGAGACTAAACTGGAGGTTGTGGGTAAGGAAAGATCTGTCTGTGTTGTGCTGTGAACGATAAAATCACATTAACAACTGTAAGAGGACATGAGATCCACTGACAGCTGGAGCCGAGATCGGCCCAATCCATTGTAGGTTCCATTCCTTACCCTGGGCTTCCCTTGCTCAGCACTGCCCCTAGTGGTTGGAAAACAGTGCTGATTCCAGCCAGGTTGCACGGAGCTCCCTGTAGCAGGATCAGAGATTCAGAACCACATTCACCTGCTGAACCTCCAGTCCCTGTGTCTGTGACATGGTCTGTGTTACAAAGATCCACAGACTGCCCTGGGGTATCATCCATCTCTTTCATTCACATCGACTCCGGGATCCTGTATGTTCTCTCACTGATTATTACATAGAACAGTACAGCACAGGACCAGGCCCTTTGGCCTGCAATATCTGTGCAGAACATAATGGTTCTGTAAGTTAAACTAATATCATCTGCTGACACATGATCCATATCCCTCCATTCCCTGTAGATCCATGTGCTTCTCAAAGACACTATCATATCTGCAAATATTTCACTGCAGTCTCCTAGATGTGTCCTTCCAATCCCCATTCAGATGGACTCTATCTGCACACATCAAGAGTGATTAATTCAATTAATTTAATTTAATTTCTTCCTTCTCCTAGTCCCAGCCACCATCCTGGATCTGTCTATTGTGAGCGACAATGTAACTGGAGAATATACCCTCGTGTGCAGGGCTGAAGGGAAGCCCCCTGCAAACATCACGTGGATCGGCCCAGGGAACAGCTCACTGCCCGTGAACATTAGTGAGATGATAGTCACACATGATCCAGAGAAACTACTGACTGTGGGAGAGCTGCTTCACCCCAGGCTGCCAGGGAAATACACGTGTGTGGCTATGAATGAACACCAGATAGACATGCGTGAGATTCGCCTATTCAAGGATGGGGGATGTTTGAACCCAGGTGTCTATATTGGATTATCCATATTGGCTATTGGCCTGATGGTATTTGCTCTCATATCTTTGAAAAAATGTGAGTTTGCCAATAACAACTACATTGTGGGCTGTTGTGGGTGTTCTTGGGACTGGTGGCTTTTTCAAATATTATAGGCCGGAAATGTGAACAGGAGGCCAGTCATCCCTGGTTAGGCCACATTTGGAGTATTTTGTCCAGTTCTGGTCACCACATTTCAGGAAGGATTTGGACACTTTGGAGACGGTGCAGAGGGTTACAGAATAATGCCTGGATTAGAAGATTTTAGCTATAAGGAGAGGTTGAACTGTTTTTTTCTGGAACATCTGATGCTGAGGGGCGAACTGATCAAAGAATGTCAAATTCTGAGACATATAGAAAGAGTAGTTAGTCTTTTTTCCCCAAGGTTGAGATGTCAAAAACTAGAGAGCCTGGGTTAAGGTGAGAGTAGGAATGTTTTTAACGGAGATTTAAGAAGTGCCATTTGTTCAGAATGGTTGGTGCCTGGAACGTGCAACTAGGGGAGGTGTGGAAGCTGACACACTAGCAATGTTTAAAGAGCATTTATACATGTAAATATACTTGGAATGGAAAGAGATCAACCATGTGCAGAGAGATACGATTAGTTTAATTTGGCATTATGCTCGGCACAGATATCGTGTGCCAAGGTTAAATCTTCAGTTCTAGTGGACTGGGGCTGTACCCCTTGAAGGGTCAAGTATGCCCTCACCATTGCTACCCTGACAGACCTTGTCCATAGACTTGGGTATAACAGGGTCAGAATTTCCTGTTCTTAATAATACAGTCCTGAGATAAGGTATTCATTGCCCTTGCCCTCAGATGAATTTGTGGGAAGGTCCGGTTGTGATTCTGTCCTTAGATCCCCGCTGTTCTTCAAATGCTTGGGTATCATTTGAAAAAGGTTCCGAGCTTTCCGATTCAATCATGGACCAGTTTGCAGATGATGTGAAACTGAGTGGGAATGTGATGGCTCAAGGTTTGAAGAGAATATATCGACCAGCCAAGTGCGTTGGGAAACAACATGGGAATGTGAGAAAATGTGAGATAATCCACTTCAGGAAAAAAAGCTGTCAAACTTCAATGCTGTTCCAGCGGTTACAGATTGGGGAATACCGATGTTCACAGATAACTCACTTTATGTATCAAACGTGTGGATTTCGGAAAACAAATGTAATGTTGGCCTTTAATGCAAGAAGATATGAACTCAGGTATAAATGTATAGGTCCTTGGTCTCTATGCTATCAAAAGGACATGTGGCATGGAGATGAATGCTACCAGCAGTGAGAGAGTCCAGAACCAGAGGGCACAGCCTCAGAATAAAAGGATAAACCTTTAGAATGGAGATGAGGAAGATTTTTTTTTAGCCAAAGACTGATGAATCAGTGGAATTCAATGCCACAGGCAACAGTGGAGGTCTAGTCAGTGGAAAATTTAAAGCGGAGATTGATAGGTTCTTGATTAGGTCCTTAGATTTGTACAACAGCAACAAATGCTTGCATTTATGTATTAATTTATTATTATAATCACTTCTACTGTGATACAGTGAAAATCTTTGTTTGCATGTTATTTGGTTGAATCTAATCATATCATACATGAGTACAATCAATCCATATACAAGTACAACAGGCAGTGTGAAGAGAAAAATACCAGAGTACATAATATTGTGTTTAGTAGAGATACAGCGTGGAAACAGGTTCTTTGGCCCACCATGTCTGTGCCGACCAGCGAGCACCCTGTATCATTAATTCTTATGTCTGTCGTGTGCGGGAGGAAACCAGAGCACTCAGAGAAAACCTAAGTGGTTACAGGGAGACCATACAAACTCCATACAGGCAGCTCCCATAGTCAGGATCGAACCCAGGTCTCTGGTGCAGTAAGGCAGCAACTCTACCGCTGTGCCACTGAGCCATCCATAGTTCCTTCATTACAGTGTTACAGCTCCAGAAAAAGTTCAGATAAAAAGAGAAAAAATGCATGGGTCGCACTGCTGTAAGTTGGAAGATCGGGGCTACACCTTAGTTTGTGGGAGAGCCGTTCAGTAGTCTGACAAAAGTGGGGGAAGAAGCTGTTCCTGAATCTGGTGGATTGAGTCTTTAAGCTTATGTATCTTCTGCCCAACGGGAGAGGGGAGAAGAGGGGATGACCGAGGTGAAAAAGATCCTTGATTATGTTGACTGCTTTCCTAAGGCAGCGTGAAGTGCAGATGGAGTCAATAGTGGGAAGTGTGGTCTGTGTGATGGACTCGACTACATCCACAACTCTCTGAAATGTCTTAGTCTTGGGGAGCTGTTTCCAAGCTGTGAAGCATCCTGACAGTATCCCAATCAGTCTGATGAAGGGTCCCGACCCTATACGTCACCTATCCACGTTCTCCAGGGATGCTGCCCGACTTGCTAAATTACTCCAGCACTTTGTCTTGCTTTCAATGGTGCATTTGTAGAAATTGGCTAGTGTGTTGGAGAAATGCCAAACTTTTTGCTAGTCTACTGAGCAAGCATGTGGCATGATTAATACAACAGAACATCACAGGGTAGGGTAGGATTGGTACTGAATAGTGTTCAACACTGGGACACAAGGAGGCCCACTGAGACACACATCCTGCCCTTTGGTTTTATATTACACAGTTTTCTTCCTTCCTTATTTGACTCCACATCTGTCTTCATTGTCTTCATTTTATCTCAATCCTTTGTAAAGTAAAGTAAAGTATCCTTTATTGTCATTCAGACCTTCCAGTCTGAACAAAATTTCGTGCCTTGCAGTCATACATATAATAAAATAACAAAAACACACAATAAACACAAATTTAACATCCACCACAGTGAGTTCACCAGGCACCTCCTCACTGTGATGGAAGGCAAAAGTCTTAAAGTCTTTGTCTCTTCCCTCCTTGTTCTCCCTCTGCGCTGAGGCGATCCAGGCTTCCGATGTTCTGACCCCGCCTGGTGATGGTAAGTCAGTCCCGCTGCTGAATCCGAGCTCAGCGAACGGGCCGGTTCAAACTCCGCGGCCCAGGGTGGTCAAAGTTGCCGAAGCTGCCGCCCACCAGTCCAGCGGACGAAGCTGTTGTTGCGGGAGCTCCGGAAAAACAGATCACCAACCTGTGACCTGCGAGCTCCCGACGATGTCGTCCACTGGGCCCGCGGCCGAGCCTCCGAAGTCGGGTCGTCGCCAGTACGCCGCCACAGCTCCACCCGTCTGCCACTCAACCCTCTTCTGAATCTACCAACATTTGTCAGTTTTTGCCACACCCATTCCCCTTCAACTCTCCTTGCCAGCTTTCTCGTCTACTCCATCAATCTGATGAAGGATCGCGACCCAAAATATTATCTATCCATTTCTCTCCACCCCAGAGCCTGCGTGGCCCTCTGAATTTTTCCAGAACTTTGCTTTTTACTGGGGAAAGTAGGTATGGACCAGCTGCTATTGGGAAAGTTTGCATCAGGAAGTGAGAGTTATTTAATGATGAGAGGTTGTAAATTTAGCCTCTAAAGAAAAGGATGCATATGCAAAGTTTAAGGAACAGAAATTGGACAGGGCCTTTAAGGAAGATTATGAAAGGAAAGAACTCGAGCAGGGAATTAGGAGGCCTGGATGGGTGAGAGCTGAGAGTAGAGAAGTGTGTTAAAGGAGGAGAGTGGGAGAGGTATCGAGAGAGAATTCTCACAGAATACTTTCCTGTGTCTTTGACAGGTTCACAGCAGCGTGCGTGTTGTGTTGATGCCAGCGTGGCCAATGGTCGTAAACCACAAGGATCAGAGCCAGGTAATAGGAGAATCTGCCAAAACTTCCTATCATATTGAGGACATTCTTTGGAAAAGCAGAGCTCAAACCCGCATTTAATAACTGGTCTTTCAATTGTCGCTACCACCTACCCTCCTTCCCTACCTCCCATAGCCTCCTAATTAGATCAGCAAAGACAATCCCTCTCAGAGCAGATCAGGTTGTGTGTTCAAGTGGAATATTAATACTTAAAAGACTCGCCTTGAGGCCCAGGGCTTGCACTAAGATTCCATATTCCTCAGTCATGGGAATTAATCTACTCTGTCGAACCTACTGGAAGTATTTTGTATTGGACATCTGTCCTTAACTCTAAAGATTTAAGGTCCAACCTATTTAATCTCTTTGTCATCCCAAAAACCAGCCTCATGAACCTTTGCTGCTCAACCTGCAAAGTAAGTACAGGTAGTTCTGCTCAACATAGGTTTTGAAATCGCAAATTGGCTACAACACGATTGCTGAATTAGGTAATGCTATTATGCAGCTTGAATTGGTTATAAAATAATCTCTATCAGGAAGTAAAGATCGGTTAAAAGTTACTTTGGAAAGCAGAAAAAAAGCTATCTTGGAAAAAACAACCTGGGGAGAAAAAAACATGTTCATGTAACCTCCCTGCAGTAAGCAGTCACCACTGTCTCTTATGAATACAGATCATCATGGGTGGCCAAGCAATCATTTAAATTGACATGTGTGCAGTGATACTCTATTAAACAATGTAACATTGAGCCATCAGTATTTGTAGATTGCAGCTACAAAACTAAACTTGGAGCTATAAAAAAGATCTTTGTTTTTAAAAAACCAGTGGGAGAAATAACATTGTAATTGCAAGCCTCATAATCACTAGCCCCTTACCTCCTTTTTCTCATTGGCACAATTATGTTCAGAATGTAATTTTTTACAATAAGATGTTCCTTAAGAATGCAGCATTCGTGGTATAGCGGAATTGCCTGTACATTGCTTTTTGGGGTAAGGAGACCGATATTATACCTAATACACCATCTAATACATTGAAAGACCAATGTAATTTGGAATTGATCCTAATATTCTCAAAGTAACAATACCTGATCAATGTATCTCATAGGTTTGCACAAAGAACCTCTTCTATGTAATCCTCCACCACGCCTGAGGATAGGGTTGGAAAGTTCTGCTTTTTGCGATTACTCCAGGATTCCCTTCCGTTTTATCTACAGTTTTGACCCTGTGGGAGGGTATGGGGTGGACAGTTTGGGAGCTTCAAATTTCTCCATTAAAATACGCATTGCTTTTTTGTGTCTTTGACAGGTTCACAGGAGCCTGAAGGGGATCCTATTTACAGTGTTGTTGATTTAAACAAAGAGACAAGAAACAGGGCAGCCACCCAGGCAGTCCCAACTCCGGGAGAATTGGCCAGGAATGTTGGTGAGTACAGTGATGGTTATCATTTAGAATTTGCACGGAGGTAACCAGGAGGAAGAGATGCAGGAAGTAAAGGCCAGCTTTCACGATCCAGCTCCTGTGGCAGAGTGGTTAAAAGTTGTAATTTTATGGATACAGCATGGAAATAGGCTCTTCCGCCCACTGAGTTCATGCCAACCATTGGTCATACTTTTACACTAATTCTATATCAACCCACTTTCTCATCATCTCCCTGGATCTTAGGGGCGATTTAACCAGCATATCTATGAGGTGGTGGAGGAAACTGGAACATCCGGAGGTAAGACAAGCATTCATGGGGCCAAGCACAGACTCTATACCAACAGCACCCAAGCTCAGTATTGAACCCAGATCTCTGGTGCTGTGTTGTGGTGCTGCTGGCAGAGGTGCTGCCTCACAGCGCTTGAGACCCGTGTTCGATCCCAAACTTGGGTGACATCAGTGTGGAGTTTGCACATTTTACCTGCTGCGCCACTGTGCTGCCACTGCCATTGAGGAAGGGAGCTCCTATTGATCTGAGAAACAAAGAGGGGATGTTTCTGAGGCAAGCTGGAGAAGGTAGAGATCCCAAGATTAGCAAAGTGGACCAGCTTACAGACAATGGGAAAAGAGAATCTTCACACTGAGATGCCCCCGAGCTGGAGCCAGTGGAGGCCAATGGAGCGTTTTGTACAGATTAAAACTCACGTAAGAGGTGACAAGGCTGGAATGATTGAAGATAGGGACATGGGTTTCAGCAACAGACGTGTTTGGAGTGGGTCTTGGGGAACATGCAGTATCATGGATGTAAAAATTAGAGGCATTAAAGTGAGAAAAAACTTGACTAAGCTCCCAAAGCATCTTTGCAGAATGGATTTGAGAAGATGTTTGCTCTTGTGAGCTAACCTGGATTGAAGAGTTACTGTTCACAAGTAGGGGTCACCCATTTTAAGATTGAGTTTTTAATATTTTGGGCCAGAGATAGATGGAGAATATCTGGAAACAGAAATATCTGGAAACCCACAACAGGTCAGGCAACCTCTGTGAAAAGAGAAAGCACTAACATTCGTGCTGGACACACCTTCGTCAGACTTTTCATGCTCTTGAAGAGCACAGGGGTAAGCGTTTAGCACAGGTGGGATATCAGTCATGATATCATTGAAAAGCAGAGCTGAGTGGTTGATTCTTGCTCTCAACTTGTATTCAAAGGTTACAAAGGTCTTTTATTGTCACATGTGCCAATTAAGATACAGTGTTTTGTGAATTACCATACAGCCATACAAGACACACAATTATATAAAAGTTAACATAAGCATCCACGTCAGCAGATTCCCTACATTCCTCACTGTGATGGAAGGCCAAAATGTCCAATCATCATCCTCTTTAAGAAATATATGAGTGAAACTTTCCCTTGCAACTGCAGGAGCTGCAAACCTGTCCCTACATCTCCTCCCTTACATCCATCCAGGAACCCCCAGCAGTCATTCCAGGTGAGGCAGAGGTTCACTTGCACCTCCTCCAACCTCATCTACTGCACCTGATGGGGCCTCCTTTCCATTGGCGAGACCAAATATAGCTTCGGCGACCGTTCCACTGAACACAAACTCTGTGCAACAAGACCTGTTGGATCTCTCTGTTACTATACATTTTAACTCCCCTTCCCATTCCCATCCTAACCTCACTGTCCTGGGCCTCCTCCATTGTCAAAGTAATACCATACACAAACAGCACCTTATATTCCGCTTGGTTTGTTTACAACCTAACGGTGTGAACATTGAATTTTCCGATGTTAGGTAACTAACCAGCAAAACCCATCTCCTCTTCTCCCCCCCCCCGTCCCACCCCACCCCTCTCTTCTCTGTGCCCCCTCAGGACGAGCACCCATTTTAATGCTCCCCTCCCCTTCCACCCACATTCATTCCTCTGGCTTCACAATTCACACGTATCCTTATCTCACACCTTCAGTCTTTCACCTCTGGCCGCTGTTCAACCCACCTGCCTATCAAATAACCCCCTCATGTGTAGGGAACAGTGAACACATGGTGAGCAGCAAAACAATGCCAGTCCCAAGATTCATGCCTCCAGGGTCTTGTCAATATTCTATTTTCCACCTGCAGGGAAGTAAAACTGCAGAAAAGGGAGTAGGGTGATAGGAAAGGGGAGAGATTGGGCTGTCAGGGCTAGGGATGGGGGGGAGAGAGACTGCTGGACAGTTACAGTTTAGTTTGGTGTCACGTGTACCGAGGTACAGTGAAAAGCTTTTTGTTGCGTGCCATCCAGTCAGCAGGAAGACAATACATGATTACAATCGAGCCATTTATCGATTACATATAGGTGTATCGATACATGATAAGGGAATAACGTTTAGTGAAAGTAAAGCCAACAAAGTCCGATCAAGGACAGTCCGAGGGTCACCAAAGAGGGAGATAGTAGTTCAGGGGCTGGGATTGTGAGGTTAAGATAGCAAGGCGATGAAGTTGTGCAGTAAATCTGTGTCCTTTCCAGATCCCTGTGACTCTCCAGATGCCCTCATTTACAGCATTATTCACGTTCAAAGCCTTTCTCGAGTAGGAGTGGAGATAGGTAAGGAACAGTAAGCACACGGTGAGCTGTGAAACAACTGTGGTGGTGTAGACGCCCCATGCAAAATAGTGTCCCTAATGAGCTGGGAGGCAAACCCTTGATGTACTGACTAGAAACATCCACTGGCACTGACAATATACACTGGGCTTCCCATCAAGCCTGTGATCCAGAACTCTCCATATCCAACGTTCAGGGAAGGTGCAGCAAAGGCCAGACATGGTGGAAGCAGTAACACAGACCCAGGACATAGAGTTACTAGAGATCCTGGTGTTGTTTATTTTCCGCTTCCCACCAACGGGCAGCCAAGCATTAGACCTGGAAGTACAATGCTGTCTATTCTGCAATACGGTTCTGTATCTACAGAAGCAGCGAGGGTTCTCTCGGGGCATGCCACGTATCATAATGAGGGGTGAAGAACAGTCTTGGCAAAAGATGGACCACTATAGGAGGGGCAATCGGAACAGGCAAGAGACAGTGATTATCAAAGGTGGGGATTCATAGAGTCATAGAGCACAGAGACAGGCTCTTTGGTCCAACTTGCTCAAGCCAACCAAAATGTCCCATCCACACTAGTCCCAATTGCCTGCATTTGGCCCATATCCCTATACACCTTTCCAAACCAAGTACCTGTCCCAATGTCGTTTAAATGGGAGTGGGTGGTTTGAGTGATAGAATACAGTGGGGGAGAGATGCTGGAATGCAATAACAATCTGTGTTCTTTTCAGATCCCCAGGAGTATCAGAATAACACTCTGTACAGCTATGTGCACATTCAAAGGCCTCCCTGCAAAGAGAAGGAGACTGGTAAGGACCACCGAACACACCGTGATCGGCAAAATACACACATCTGCGAGGACACCCCTTGGGAACACATCAAACCCATTTCATACTGAGTGGGTCCAGCACCGATCCCTGTGATACACCACTAGTCACAGGCTGTAGATGACATGTGCATGTACCTTTAATATAGTTACCTCATCACTACTAACCACTCCCCATATCACAAGTATAATTACAACCTCCCCACCCACTGATCACTCTCTAGTTTCCGTGACAGACCACGTACAGCTAGTGCTATCTGTAATGTTACAGTATGTATAAAAGAAATAAAGTTACAGTGTGTTGATAACACTTCTTTACACAGGCCTCCAGTCTGAAAAGCAACCCATCACCACCACCTTCCACCAAGCCAAATTCATATCCAATTGGCTCATTCATACAGTGTGTTGATAACAAATCTTTACATGGTGTCAGAAGTGGGATAGCGTGTCGGCCACGAACATGTCTTTGCCCTTACAATAGACGATCTCGAAAGTGAAACGCTGGAGTTGCAGCATCATGCGCTGCAGTCGTGATGAGGCAGCATGGATCGGCTTGTTAAGGATGGTGACAAGCGGCTGGTGGTCGGTTTCGATGGTGAAAGTGTTGCCTAGAATGTAGTCCTTAAACTTTGAGCAGGCAAACACCACAGCCAGCAACTCCTTTTCGATCTGAGCATAGCGCTGCTCGGCAGGGGTCATGGTGCGGGACGTGTAGGAAACAGGCAGCTGCAGGCCGTCATGGAGCTGTAGACAAGCGGCACCGAGCCCGAACTGAGAGGCGTCGCAGGTGATGATAATGGGACGCTGCAGGTCAAAAAATTTGAGTGTGGGGGTACTGATCAGCCTGGATTTTAGGATGTCGAAAACTTTCTGGTGCTGAGGGAACCAAGCCCAGGCCGTGTCCTTCTTTGTCAAATCCCTCAGGGGTGCGCTCAGCTCGCTGAGGTCGGGGATGAACTTCCCCAGGTAATTAACCATGCCCAGGAAGCGTTGCAGGCTGGGCACATCAGTAGGTGATGACATCCCGGAGATGGCAGCCGTTTTCTGCGGGTCGGGTTTCAGCCCCGAGGCGGTGAATACATGTCCAACATATGTGACCTCCGGGACGCGGAATCGGCACATCTTGGGGTTTAGTTTCAAGTTGATCTTCCGGGCCCGGTCTAGGACTTGGCGGAGGTTGAAGTCGTGCTCGGCGACATCCTTACCGTAGACCAGGATGTCGTCAACGATGATGGCACACGGTAGACCTGCAAACAGTTGCTCCATTATCCGTTGGAACACCTCGCTGGCAAGTTGATCCCGAATGGCATTCGGAGGAACCTAAACCTGCCGAAGGGGGTGCTGAAAGTTGTCAGGTAGGAGGACTGCTCGTCAAGCGGTATCTGCCAGAAGGAGCTCTTGGCATCGAGGACAGAAAAGATTGTGGCCGGACCAACCTGCGCAGCGACATCCTCTACTGTTCTCATGGGGTAGTGTGGGCGTTTGATGGCAAGGTTCAGGTCTTTGGGGTTGATGCAAATGCGTATTTCGCTTTTGTCCTTTTTCGCGGCAACTACCATGGTGGAGACCCACCTGGTGGGTTCGCTGACCGCCTTTAGGATGCCCATTTTTACCATGCTGTGCAGCGTCGATTCCACTTTATCCTTCATGGCGAAGGAGATACGGTGTGGTGCACGGATCACTGGCTCGACCTTGCGGTCGACAACAATCTTGTAGTTGCAGGGCAGCTTGCCCAGCTCTTCATCAAAGCGGTCAGGATATTCGATCAACGGGTTCATTAGGGCCTGCACCTTGTGGATGTCACGGTGGAAGGAGACCAGGCCCAAGTCCTGGCAAGCTTGGATGCCCAACAGGGTAATGCAGTTGGAATCGAGAAGGTAGAAAGTGAGGGGCCGAGAGGTCTCCAGTATCTTGCAGTGCAGAGTTGCCTTTCCCACTGGAACAAGCACCCCTGGTGCATCCGGGAGAGGGTCTCCTCGTGTTCCACCTGTAACAGTCTCGCCCCCCACCAACAGCGACAGCCGCTTCTGCAGCAGCCTGCCCCCGAACTGCCCTGGATGGCGGTTGCCACTGACATTTTCGAGTGGCGAGGCAAACACTTCCTGGTCCTTGTCGACTCTTACTCCAACTGGTTCGAGGTTGACCAGCTGCACTCCCTCACCTCTTCGGCCGTTGTCGATAAGCTGCGCCGCCACTTCTCTACCTTCGGCTCCCCGGCCAGCCTTCAGTCGGACAACGGCAGCTCCGAGTTTCAGGCTTTCGCGGCCCGCTGGAACTTCCGCCACTTCACCAGCAGCCCTGAGTACCCGCAAAGCAACGGTCTGGCCGAGCGCGCCGTCCGCAGTGCAAAGAACTTGCTGGAACAGTGTTGCTTGTCTCACTCCGATTTTTACCTAGCCCTCCTTAACCTTCGCAACATCTCCCGCGACCCTACCATGGGCTCCCCTGCTCAGCGGCTCATGTCTCGCACCACCAGACCCCCGATCCCGGTGGCCCAGCACTCCCTCCTGCCCTCCGTCCTCAAGCCCGCTGCTGTCCAGGAACGCATTGCCCTCAAGCACGGTCCAGAAGCGCTCCCATGATAAGTCCTGCCGCCCCCTTCCGCGCCTTTTCCCCGGTCAAGTCGTCCGCATGCAATCCCCCTCCGGTCACTCCAGGCTAGCCACCATCATCGGCTCTGCTGGTTCGCCTAGGTCCTATCTCGTCGACCATGCGGGAACCGTCTACCGTCGGTCCCGCCAGCACCTGCGGCTCGTCAACGAGCCTCCACCACTGCCCGCGGACCCTTTTTCTCCCCCGCTGCAGTCTCGGCCTCCGGGCGCAGCTCCGCCCGCCGCTCCTCGCATGCCTCGGTCTCTGCCCTCTCAGCTCTATCAGTCCGTTCCTCCCCCGGCTCATCCTCCCTCGCCTGCCCGCGCGCTGCCCGTTGCTGTGCCCGCATCCCCTCCTTCATCTCCGTCTTCTCCATCCCCTCCCAGCTCCCCCGTTCCGGCTCGGCCGTCTGTACCTGTTCCACTTCTTCCTGCAGGGAGGGAAGATGGCGAGATGCGAACCCGGTCGGGGCGTGTTGGCAAGCCGCCTGTCCGCTATGGTGACTTTGCTTAACCGTTTATAGCGCTTGAGACGTGGTCCCCCTGTCACTATTTTGTTTTCCTTTCGTTTCTAAGGGGAAGGATGTAGATGACATGTGCATGTACCTTTAATATAGTTACCTCATCACTACTAACCACTCCCCATATCACAAGTATAATTACAACCTCCCCACCCACTGATCACTCTCTAGTTTCCGTGACAGACCACGTACAGCTAGTGCTATCTGTAATGTTACAGTATGTATAAAAGAAATAAAGCTACAGTGTGTTGATAACACTTCTTTACACAGGCCTCCAGTCTGAAAAGCAACCCATCACCACCACCTTCCACCAAGCCAAATTCATATCCAATTGGCTCATTCACCCTAGACCTCATGTGATTTAATCTTCCAGGCTAGTAAGCAATGTGAGAACTTGGCAAAGGCCTTGTTAACATCCATGCAGGCAATGCGTACCAGCTCTGCCCTCGTCAATAGACTCATCGCCTCATCAAAAGCTCAGTCAAATTCATGAGTCACAATCAGAACAGGCAAGAGACAGTGATTATCAAAGGTGGGGACTCATAGTCATAGAGCACAGAGACAGGCTCTTTGGTCCAACTTGCTCAAGCCAACCAAAATGCCCCATCCACACTAGTCCCAATAGTCTGCATTTGGCCCATATCCCTATACACCTTTCCAAACCAAGTACCTGTCCCAATGTCGTTTAAATGGGAGTGGGCGGTTTGAGTGATAGAATACAGTGGGGGAGAGATGCTGGAATGCAATAACAATCTGTGTTCTTTTCAGATCCCCAGGAGTCTCAGAATAACACTCTGTACAGCAATGTGAACATTCAAAGACCTCCCTGCAAAGAGGAGGAGACTGGTAAGGACCACGGAACACACCGTGATCGGCAAAATACACACATCTGTGAGGACACCCCTTGGAAACACATCAAACCCATTCCATACTGAGTGGGCCCAGCACCGATCCCTGTGATACACCCTAGTCACAGGCCTCCAGTCTGAAAAGCAACCCATCACCACCACCTTCCACCAAGCCAAATTCATATCCAATTGGCTCATTCATGTGATTTAATCTTCCAGACTAGTAAGCCATGTGAGAACTTGGCAAAGGCCTTGTTAACATCCATGCAGGCATTACCAGCTCTGCCCTCGTCAATAGACTCATCGCCTCATCAAAAGCTCAGTCAAATTCATGAGTCACACACAAATTCCACACACAAAGCCATGCTAACTATCCCTCATCAGTTGTTACCTTTCCAAATCCGGGTACATCCTTGTACATCCTTGTAAAGCTCATTCTAAGCTTGCCCCCAGTCTAGTTTCAATCAATAAGATACTGAGTTAAGCACTTGCGCATCTAAATTTCATTTTGAAAAAACATAATAACAGTTCCCACTACTATACCTAACCACTGCGGGTTCGATCCTTGTATCTTCTTGGCCAAGCTCTCCTAGCCTTGTGCAAGCAGAGACACTCCAAACGGTCGCACAATCCCAAACCTTCTCCCAGAAGATCGATTCAGGACCTCGTGGGAGTGGCCTTTTATAGGTCCCCGAACCTTGAGGGGCCGAATCATATGGGGGTGGTCTCTTTACAGTCCAATAACAGATACCGATTAACACAGTACATGATAGACATTTCTCTAACCCAATAATACAGTAACTAATACATTGTATTCAAACGGAGCTCCTGGAAGGAAGCAAACATAGCAACATGTGCCTGGTTATTCAAGAAACCTAGACAAGGCTCAACACTTAATCCAATCAACATCTAGCAAAGTAAAGCTTTGCAACAATATTAACAATGTATACGTCTGGTTTGCATTCACCCAATCCGTTTCATGCAATTTACACCTAATTGTAAGAATACGCAGAAGTCCCATTCTTTTCCTGCAACTCTTATCTAGGCTCAAGACAAACTGGCACCATTCTGCAGCTTGTCTCATTTCTGCAGAAGGCACATTTAAATTGACCAAATGGCCTAGCAGACCAGAAGCCTTTACACAATTTTAGTGTCCTGGCATCTCCAATTTGGCCAGAATTAACATCCTGGCACTCAAAATCCCCTCCAGTAATTCCCCACCACTGCAGGCTCACTGGTCTTTAGTTCCCTGTCTTGTACTTGCAGCCCTTCTTAAATAGGGGCACGACATTTACCACCCTCCAATCTTCCAGTACCACACTTGTGTAAAAGATGATGCAAATGCCTCTGCCAGAGCACTTGAAATTTCTTCCCTAGCTTCCTACAATATCCTAGGATACATCTCATCAGGCCTTGGACATTTATTTACCTTAATATGTCTTAAGACTGCCAGCACGTCTTTTGTAATGTAGATATGTTCCAATGTATTGCAATTCAATACTCTTAATTCCTTAACTTCCATGACCTTCTCCACGATAAATACAGATGAGAAATGTTAATTTTAAACCTCGCCCATCTCCCATGGATGACCATGTTGATCCTATTCTCTTTAGTTAGCCTTTTGCTCTTAATATACTTCGAGAATTTCTCTGAGTTCTCCGTTATCTTATCTGCCATAGCTATCTCATGTCCTCTTTTTGTCTTCCTTATTTCGCTCTAAATTGTAAGCCTACACCCTTTATACTTGAGAGGTTTGCTTGATTCCCAGCTACCTATATCTGACATATGCCCCTTTTGCTTGACTAATGCCTCAATGTCCGTCATAAATCATGTTGAATGGTTGAATGGCCAACTTCCCTCCCTATTCCTTACATTCTGTGGACAAGATTCCTCAGACAGTAGCTTGGCTCTGTGTAGTCGGCTGTCAACCAGAGGACATGGGTTCAACTCAAGAACCAGATGACTTGGGTTTAACGTGAGAGCTAAAAGATATAATAGGAAAAAGAAGGGCAACATTTTCACACTGAGGGTGGTGGTCAGAGCTACCAGAGGAGGGTAGTTGAGGAAGGTACTATGACAACATTTAAAAGACATTTGGTCAGGTACATGGAAAGGAAAGGTTTAGAGACATATGGGCCAAATGTGGGCAAGTGGGGTTAGTGTAGACGGGCATCTTAGAAGGGATGGGCAAGTTGGGCCGAAGGGCCTGTTTCCATACTGTATGACTCTGACTCTATAAACAGCTGATGATCCTGGTCTCAGGGGGTTGGATGGATGATGGGGGGAAGGGGTCAGTGTGGGAGCAAAGAGCTTCGAAATGGGGCAAGTTCCCCCTGGCAATGAGAAGACTAAGAGTACCCGCAATATAGAGGAGAGAGTCTCTGACAAGCCGGTTCTCTGATGGGTGAGAGGGCCTGGCCTTGCTCAAACTGGGTTGAATTCAAGCAATTTTCTAATATTGAAAGGGCAGGCCCAGGGAAAGCCAGGCACAATTGAAGAAGGACCAGAATACAAGGAGCCCAAATCTACCAGGATGACCATATCATCAGTTTATCTAACCTGTCTAACCAGCAGTTGAGTGAAAGACTGGTGAGAGTGGCCATCAGACGATAATGGAGAGGGGATGTTGGATCTGGGGTGGAAGGCTGACTGAATTTGCAGAGAGGGTTCCAGTTCTGGATAGGCTCTGAGTTTGAGAGATTAGAAGTTTTCCTCTCACGAGGGGAATGGATTGGTTGTTTGCATACCTATCTATTCCAAGAGTAGAGCAATCAAATGCGAGAGGATGAGTTTAAGATGCGACGGGAAAGATTTAATAGGAACCTGATAGGCAAATTTTTCACACAGAGGGTGATGGTATATGGAACGAGCTGTCAGAGGAGGTAGTTGAGGCAAATACTCTGACAACATTTAAAAGACAGGTGCATGGTTTGGAAAGGTTAAGAGGGATATAGGCCAAACACAAGCATGTGGGATTAGAGTATATGGGGCATCTCGGTCGGCATTGGAAAGTTGGGCCGAAGGGCCTGTTTTCGTGTTGTATAACTATGGTTCTCAATGGTTTGAATCAAGATAGAAGAATCTTACAATGACAGCATAAAATCATAAAAATGTAATTGTTTATCTTCCAGGCTGCATTTATGCAACGGTTGTTTATACAAAAGAACAGGCCAAGGATGCAAGTGGAGAATAAAACCTCCTGCGCATGACAAACCTCCCTGGTATTTTCGGATAACGTTGAAGTACAGATCATGAGTTAAATTGGAACGCTTGAGACCCGGGACTGGGGGAGCCCCACTGTAGGACGTCTGTGACACTTCGGAGGCTTCTGTGCATTTGAGTTCCTCAGCAAAAAATCATCTGTTACAGTGTCAGGACGAACCAGATCAATTAATTGCCAGCGAGCTGCTTCTGAAGTGCAGTCACTATCGTAAGACAGGAGTCGAAGCTCAGCAAAAGGCTTCTGAAACATAGTAATGAATGGATAATTGAAAAGTGAATGTTGGAGCGCGGGTATTTGGGGAAACCTTTCCCCTGCTCATCTTCAGAACATGAAACTATCATATTGTCGTTAGATTGCACAAGTTTGCGTTTTGGGGAAGGAAATCAGCTGTTCTTCCGTCTGTTGAGGCCCACTGCAAGGGTGGATCGCAGAACAACAAACAATCTGTTGCAGGAACTCAGCAGGTCTGGGTGGGGGTGTAGTTTGGAGGAATTGTGAAAGGAAGTGTGACTCCTATCTGTACTTGGGAAAATACTTCAGCAAGCCACTCAATTCAAGGGCAAATAGGGTTATGAAATAACTGCTGGCTCACAGAGTGACAGTACTTCAATTAGTCGTTCTTTTTACAGGCTTTTTACCTCTATTCAGTCTTTCTACTGATCCTGGCAACAACATTGGTTCATACAGCACAGAAACAGGCTCTTGAGTCCAACTACATGCCCCATTGATGCTAGTCCCATCTGCCTGCATTTAGCCCATGTCGCACTCAACTTTCCCCATCCATGTACCTGTCAAATGCCCTTTAAAGGTCGTGATCATTCCTGCATCAATCACCACCACAGGCAGCTTGGTCCATATACCTACCACCCTCTGTGTGAAATGTTGTCCCTCAGATTCCCATTAAATCTTTCTCCTCTCACCCTAAAAATATTCCCAAAATCAAATTTATCCTGGTTCATGATTCCCCTATACTCCTATAGGATAAAAGACTCTGTGCATTTACCTGTTTATTCCATCACGATCTTATACACCTCTATAAGATTCCCCCTCATCCTCCTGTACTCCAAGGAATAAAGTCCTATGCAGCCCAACTTCTCCCTATAGCTCAGGCCCTCGAGTCCTGGCAATAGCCTTGTAAATTTTCTCATCAGTCTTTCCAGCTTCTCATGGATGTCTGGGATGATAAAAGAAAGATAGGTCTTAATTAGGATGAGTAGGCATTCAGCCTCTTGTGGCTGCTGAACTATTCAATGTAATAATGATCCCTTCCCTGCATCATGTTCCTGCACTAATTCATTATCTATTGATTTCCTTAATAGCCTGGACTTTCAGAAAGCATTTGATAAGGCCCCACATAGGAGATTAGTGGGCAAAATGAGGGCACATGGTATTGGGGGTAGAGAAGTAGTTGGCAGACAAGAAACAAAGTGTAGGGATTAACGGGTCCCTTTCAGAATGGCAGGCAGTGACTAGTGGGGTACCGCAAGGCTCGGTGCTGGGACTGCATCTATTTACAATATACATCAATGATTTGTATGATGGGATTCAAAGTAACATTAGCAAATTTGCAGATGGCACAAAGCTGGGTGGCAATGTGAACTGTGAGGAGGATGCCATGGGAATGCAGGGTGACTTGGACAGGTTGTGGGAGTGGGCAGATGCATGGCAGATGAAGTTTAATGTGGATAAATGTGAGGTTATCCACTTTTTTTTTTTTTATTCGAAGTAAGTACAATACAGTGGTACCTTTTTTTTACAGGTTCCCAAAATTATGTTAACATATTACATTCTCTGTACAACTTCCTTTTTTTTTTTCTTTAAAGAGAAAAGTACGAAGAGAAAAAGAAAAAGAGGTAGTAAAGAGCGAAGGATAGACTGGTGTGCGTGAGTAAGAAGCAGAAAAAGGAAATATTGAAGTAAAGAAATAGGTGAGGGAGAAAAGCAGGAGGGAGTTTATCCAATCGCCACAAGGAGATGATTTTTTATATTCTAGGTCGTCTTTCACCCATACCTGAAACTTTTAATTTTAATGATACTGTTGCACCACATGACTCCAAGAAATCAATAAATGGAGACCAACTCATTAAGAATTGGTCTTGTTTGTCTATTAGGAGGAGTCTCATTTCTTCCAAATATGCTGTGTCCAACATATTACTGATCCACATTTTAACTGTTGGTGTATTAGCATTTTTCCACAATTTAAGTATGTTTTTTTGCTATTATTAAAAAAATGTCTCAAAAAAAAATTTCATTTGTTGTTTTAAATACTCGTAACCTTGTGGGTTATTAACTATTTGTGTATTAAATCTCCAAAAAGATTTTATATCTGGCATTCCCTCTACTTTTAAAGTAAAAGTCAATGGGGAGTGATCAGAAATAATACTATTATGATATTTAGGATTAATCGTGTATGGAATTAATTTTGTGTCCACTAAAAAATAATCAATTCTTGAGTAAGTTTTATGTACCGCTGAGTAAAACGAGGTTATCCGCTTTGGTGGCAAAAACAGGAAGGCAGATTACTATCTAAATGGTGTTAAGTTGGGAAAAGGGGAAGTACAACGGGATTGGGGGTCCTTGTACATCAGTCTATGAAAATAAGCATGCAGGTAGTGAAGAAAGCGAATGGCATGTTAGCCTTTATATCAATAGGAATCGAATATAACACCTGGAGTATTGTTTGCAGTTTTGGTCCCATAATTTGAGGAAGGACATTCTTGCTATAGAGGGGGTGCAGCGTAGGTTTACAAGGTTAATTCCCAGGATGGCGGGACTGTCATATGCTGAGAGAATGGAGCAGCTGGGTTTGTACACTCTGGAGTTTAGAAGGATGAGTGGGTATCTCATTGAAACATATAAGATTGTTAAGGGTTTGGACAAGCTAGAGGCAGGAAACATGTTCCCGATGTTGGGGGAGTCCAGAACCAGGGCCACAGTTTAAGAATAAGGGGTAAGCCATTTAGAACAGAGACGAGGAAATGTGGTGTTTGATTACAGATTTCCCAGTGATTACATATGGTACATACAGCAGTGCAGCACAGGAAAAGGCTGTGCTAAACATGATGTCAAGCTAAACTAATCTCCTCTCGTGTGGAAAGGTTCAAATCGAAGATAGACATAGATGCATCTCTGGAGTGAAGGAATGGGTGACGTTTCGGGTCGAGACCCCACTTCAGACTAATCTCATCTCTCTGTACATGGTCCATATCTGTCTATTCCCTGCATATCAATGTGCCTATTGATATACCTAACTAAAAGCCTCTTAAATGCCACTGTTATATTTGCCTTATTTACCACCACCCCTGGCAGTACATTCCAACCAACGCCATCCTCCGCACATCTCCTCTAAACATTGTTCCTTTCACCTTAAACCTATGCCCTGTAGTCTTTGATTTTTCCACCCTGGGAAAAGGTTCTGAATGTCTACCCTATCTGCGCCTCTCATAAATCTATATAGTAATATCAGGCCTCCCTTCAGCTACCCACATTCCAGAGAGAAGTCTGTACATATCTCCTTATAGCTAATACCCTGTAATCCAAGCATCATTCTGGTAAACCTCCTTTGCATCTTTTCCTAAGCATCCACATGCTCCCTATATTGGGGCCACCGGAACTGCACCCATACTCCAAATGGAGCCTAACCAAAGTCCTATAAAGTTGCATCATAACTAATTGACTTATTCTCAATGCATGCAACTTGTGATGGTGTAGTGCTACCTCAGTACAAGTTTGCCAAGATTAGATCAGGGAGTTACCCTGTTGTTTTGCACACAGTGAACTTAAAGAATGATATCGAAATTATTAAATCATAGACGTCATTCTTTGTTCACAATACTCTGCTAGCTCCTATTCCAGACGGAAGATTAACAGACTGCCAAAATGTATCTGGTGCCATCTGATCAGCTGCAATTCTTTCTGCTACCTGAAAGCCAACCTATTGATTGGAAGTTGTTGCCGGAATTGTATTAAATGTATATAATATTGGTTTTGCATAATAATTTTACATTAAAGCTGTCACCCTTTTAAGGATTATCTCAAGAGATGTTTCTGGATATCTCTGGATTGTAGCCATCTTTTATTGAAAAATCCAGAGATAAAACATAATTAAATGATGTAAAGAGGCTTTGAATAAATTACGCATACTTCGAGTTCTGGTGTCACTTGTATCAGCCTATCTGGTCTTTCGCGGATTTTTGTTGGAGGAGGACATGATTCTACACAATGTATATGCAAGATTTCAACATTTGCATTTCCATGTATTTACATTTCATGCTCCACTGCGATATCTCCACAAGGTATGTCTACTTTGAAGAAGATCTCCTCCTCTCTCTGTATCAAGTTCTGTGACACCCTCTTACTGCTCCCCCTCTGTGATTCCAGCTGCTCTCTTGCTCTCATCCACCATCACTTGCAAAGCTTTAACCTCCCTGCAAGTTTTGCAGTTTTCTCTCCACTACCACAATCAGTCTGAAGAAGGGTCCTGGCCTGAAATGTCACCAATCCATGTTCTCCTGAGATACTGCCTGATATGCTAAGTTACTCCACCACTTTGTGTTGTATGCAAGATTTCAGCATCTGCAATTCCTTGTGTCTACCTTCTGAGTATGATACCCCTTCAATCCTTATTCTGCTCTCTGATATTAACCACATTCCAATTCTGTTGACTTATCATTTAATTCTGTTTTATAGACCCATCATTGAATAAAGTTCTTATAATTAAAACTATCTTGGTGATAACCCCTCTTTACTGGTTCCAGTGAATGCTTGTGGGATTATCCATTTTTTCAATATCTACTATTCTACCAATTGAATTGTTCGTCTTGTTTGCATTTCCTTCTTTTCCGTCACACATATGTGTTTAATTTAAAAACTAACCTTTTGCATCTCAGCTCCTAACCTCAGTTCTGCTCATATCAAGAAGTATCAAGAAGAACTCAGAGCTCCCGTGCATTTTGAAGAAACAGCAGAAAAGAGAAGCAGGAAAAATCACTGATTGGCTCTAGCCCGAGTGGGAGAAGAGTTAGAAGTGAGTCAGAGGGGGAAAACAGTTGAAAAGGAGAGGCAAATCACAGGCAGACTTAACTCAGAGCTCCTGTGGATTTTGAAGAAGCAGCAGCAAAGAGAAGCAGGAAAAAGCACTGATTGGCTCTAGCCCGAGTGGGACGAGAGTTAGAAGTGAGTCAGAGGGAGGAAACAGTTTAAAACAGAAGAATTTGGTTTGTAAATTGGTAAATTAGGCAATTTATCACTCAATATAAGCAAGATGGCTCTTATGGAGCGTCAGTGAGCGAGCGGCCTTGTGAGAAAAGTGTGAGTCTTTGGCTCGAGAGTTTTCGGTGGGGAGGCTGAGGAGAGGAGGCTACGCATAAAGCTCGAGAGGACGGAACACGGTGCACACATGTCGGGGCAGATGAGACAGTGTGAGGCTTGCAGAATGTAGGGCCCAGGGACACGGAAGGAGCCTCTGGCTGCTACAACTGTGGCAAGTGCGTCCAGCTTCAGCTCCTAAAGGACTGTGTTGGGGCACTGGAGAAGCAGCTGGATGACCTCAGGGCCATCCAGGAAAACGAGAGTTTCCTGGACAGGACCTACAGTGAGGTAGTCACACCGAGGTTACGGGAAGAACCAAGGTGTGTGACAGCGAGAAAGGTTGGAATTTGTGGAGTGCAGAAGCCCCAGGTGGCTGTGCCTAATGAAAACAGGAACGCCCTCTTAGGAACTGTCCGGGGAGACAATGTTTCCAGTCCGAGCGGCGGACACGTCGGTGGCTCCAATCCTGGAGATGGGGCGGGACCGGCGAGACCGACATCGGGCAGAGCCCTAGTGGTGGGTGACTCCATTGTCCGAGGAGCAGACAGGAGATTCTGTGGCAGCAGACGAGATGCGAGGATGGTCTGTTGCCTCCCTGGTGTCAGGGTTCATGATGTCACGAGCCGAATTCTGAACATCCTCGAGAGAGAGAAGGTGAACAGCCGGCAGTAGTTGTGCATGTCGGCACAAACAACATCGGGAAGAAGAGGAAAGAGGTTCTCCAACATGAGTTCAGAGAGTTGGGAAGTAGACTGAAATGCTGGACTTCTAGGGTGGTTATCTCTGGATTGCTTCCAGTACCTCGTGCTAGTGAGGACAGGAACAGGGAGATAGGGGATCTGAATGTGTGGTTGAGGGGCTGGTGCAGGGAGCAAGGATTTAGATTTATAGACCACTGGGATCTCTTCTGGGGTAGGGGTGACCTGTACGGGTTACACTTTAACTGGACGGGGAACGACATTCTTGCAGGCAGGTTTGCTAGGGCTATACGTGTGGGTTTAAACTAAATAGTGGGGGGGAGGGATTGACAAATTGGGAGTATAAAGATGGAGTTGAAGGGGAAGTGGCTACAGGAAAAACTACAAAAGATTCTCGAATTAATGGGAAGGAAAGCTTGAGAATGGACAACAGAGTAAAGTCAGGGCCAATTGCGAGCGGTACGAGGGGTGAAGTGAATATGGAGGTCAAAGTACTGTATATGAATGTGCGAAGTATAAGGAATAAAGTGGACGAGCTGGAGGCCCAGTTAGAAACTGGCAAGTATGATGTTGTGGGAATTACTGAGACATGGCTGCAAGAGGACCAGGGCTGGGAACTGAATATTCAAGGGTATACTTCCTATCAAAAAGACAGACAGGTGGGCAGAGGGGGTGGGGTTGCCCTGTTGGTGAGGAATTAAATTCAGTCCCTTGCAAAGGGTGACATTGAAACAGGAGATGTGGAGTCAGTATGGATAGAATTAAGGAATTGTAAGGGTTAAAAGACCCTAATGGGACTAATCTACAGACCCCCAAACAGTAGCCTGGACATAGGGCGCAAGTTGAATCAGGAGTTAAAATTGGCATGTAGTAAAAGTAATGCTGTGGTTGTTATGGGAGATTTCAACATGCAGGTAGACTGGGAAAATCAGGTTGGTACTGGACCCCAGGAAAGGGACTTTGTAGAGTGCCTTTGTGATGGATTCTTTGAACAGCTTTTATTGGAGCCTACCAGGGAGAAGGCAATTCTGGATTTAGTGTTATGTAATGAACCGGATTTGATAAAGGACCTCGAGGTGAATGAGCCATTAGGAGGCAGTGACCATAACATGGTTAGGTTTAATGTACAATTGAAGAGGGAGAAGAGTAGATCGGAGGTGTCAGTGTTGCAGTTGAATAAAGGGGACTATGGGGCCATGAGGGAGGAGCTGGCCAAAGTTGACTGGAAAGATACACTAGCAGGGATGACAGTGGAACAGAAATGGCAGGTGTTTCTAGGAATAATACAGAAGGTGCAGGATCAGTTCATTCCAAAGAGGAAGAAAGATTCCAAGGGGAGTAAGGGGCGACCGTGGCTGACAAGGGACGTCAGGGACAGTATAGAATTTTTAGCGAAGAAGTACAACGTAGTAAAGACGAGCGGGAAGCAAGAGGATTTGGTAACCTTTAAAGAACAACAGCAGATAACCAAAAAGACAATACGGGGAGAAAAGATGAGGTATGAAGGTAAGCTAGCCAAGAATATAAAGCAGGATAGTAAAAGCTTCTTCAGGTATGTGAAGAGGAAAAAATTAGTTAAACCAAAGTTGGACCCTTGAAGACCGAAAAAGGTGAATTTATTATGGGGAACAAGGAAATGGCAGATGAGCTGAACAGGTACTTTGGACCTGTCTTCACTAAGGATGACACAAACAATCTTCCTGATATAGTAGTGGCCAGAGGATCTGGGGTGAAAGAGGAACTGAAGGAAATCCACATTAGGCATGAAATGGTGTTGGATAGACTGATGGGACTGAAGGCTGATAAATCCCCAGGGCCTGATGGTCTGCATCCCAGGGTACTTAAGGAAGTGGCTCTAGAAATCGTGGATGCATTGGTGATAATTTTCCAATGTTCTATAGACTCAGGATCAGTTCCTGTGGATTGGAGGGTAGCTAATGTTATCCCACTTTTTAAGAAAGGCGGGAGAGAGAAAAGAGGGAATTTTAGACCAGTTAGCCTGACATCGGTGGTGGGGAAGATGCTAGAGTCAATTATAAAAGATGAGATAGCCGCACATTTGGATAGCAGTAACAGGATCTGTGTGAGTCAGCATGGATTTACAAAGGGGAAATCATGCTTGACTAATCTTCTGGAATTTTTTGAAGATCTAACTAGGAAAATGGACAAAGGAGAGCCAGTGGATGTAGTGTACCTGGACTTTCAGAAAGCATTTGATAAGGTCCCACATAGGAGATTAGTGGGCAAAATTAGGGCACATGGTTTTGGGGGTGGAGTGCTGACATGGATAGAGAAGTGGTTGGCAGACAGGAAACAAAGAGTAGGGGTTAACGGGTCCCTTTCGGAATGGCAGGCAATGACTAGTGGGGTACCGCAAGGCTCGGTGCTGGGACCGCAGCTATTTACAATATACATCAATGATTTGGATGAAGGGATTCAAAGTAACATTAGCAAATTTGCAGGTGACACAAAGCTGGGTGGCAGTGTGAACTGTGAGGAGGATGCTATGAGAATGCAGGGTGACTTGGACAGGTTGGGGGAGTGGGCACATGTATGACAGATGAAGTTTAATGCGGATAAATATGAGGTTATCCATTTTGGTATCAAAAACAGGAAGGCAGATTGCTATCTAAATGGCGTCAAGTTGGGAAAAGGGGAAGTACAACGGGATCTGGGGGTCGTTGTACATCAGTCTATGAATGTAAGCATGCAGGTACAGCAGGCAGTGAAGAAAGCGAATGGCATGTTGGCCTTTATAACAAGAGGAATCGAATACAGGAGCAAAGAGGTCCTTCTGCAGTTGTACAGAGCCCTAGTGAGACCACACCTGGAGTATTGTGTGCAGTTATGGTCCCCTAATTTGAGGAAGGACATTCTTGTTATTGAGGCAGTGCAGCGGAGGTTAACAAGGTTAATTCCCGGGATGGCGGGACTGTCATATGCTGAGAGAATGGAGCAGCTGGGCTTCTACACTCTGGAGTTTAGAAGGATGAAAGGGCATCTCATTGAAACATATAAGATTGTTAAGGGCTTGGACACACTAGAGGCAGGAAACATGTTCCTGATGTTGGGGGAGTCCAGAACCAGGGGCCACAGTTTAAGAATGAGGAGTAAGCCATTTAGAACGGAGACGAGGAAGCACTTTTTCTCACAGAGAGTGGTGAGTCTATGGAATTCTCTGCCTCGGCAGTGGAGGCAGGTTCTCTGGATGCTTTCAAGAGAGAACTAGATAGTGCTCTTAAAAATAGCGGAGTCAAGTCAAGTCAGGTTTATTTGTCACATACACATACGAGATGTGCAGTGAAATGAAAAGTGTCAATGCTTGCGGATTTGTGCGAAAAACTACAAAACAGAATGGAACAGAATCACATATTCACATATTATATATTTGTGGGAGGAAAAAAAGAAAAAACAGCAATTTTAAAAAGACATCACACAACAGTAAATTGGTACAGTAAAGTTAGTCCCTGGAGAGATAAGAGTTTACAGTCCTAATGGCCTCTGGGAAGAAACTCCTTCTCATCCTCTCCGTTTTCACAGCATGGCAACGGAGGCTTGCCTGAATGTAGCAGCTGGAACAGTCTGTTGCTTGGGTGGAAGGGGTCTCCCATGATCTTTTTGGCTCTGGAGTTGCACCTTGTGATGTATAGTTCCTGCAGGGGGGCGAGTGTAGTTCCCACAGTGCGTTCGGCCAAATGCACTACTCTGCAGAGCCTTCTTGTCCTGGGCAGAGCAATTCCCAAACCAAATCGTGATGTTTCCGGACAAGATGCTTTCCACAGCCACTGAGTAGAAGCACAGGAGGATCCTCAGAGACCCTCTGAATTTCCTCAACTGCCTGAGGTGGTAAAGGCGCTGCCTTGCCTTACTCATCAGTGCTACGGCGTGTGATGTCCATGTCAGATCCTCTGAGATGTGGACTCCCAGGTATTTAAAGCAGCTCACCCTATCCACAATATCCCCATTTATCTTCAATGGTGTGTACGTCCTCAGATGATGTGCCCTCCTAAAGTCCACGATCAGCTCCTTAGTTTTTTTTGATATTCAAGAGGAGGCTGTTGTCCTGACACCAGAGTGCCAGATCAGCCATCTAATCCCGGTAGGCCTTCTCATCATTATCGGAGATCAGGCCCACCACCACAGTCTCATCAGCAAACTTGATAATAGAGTTGGAGCTGAACCTAGCCACACAGTCATGTGTGTACAGGGAGTACAGTAGGAGGCTGAGGATGCAACCCTGGGGGGATCCTGTGCTCAGGGAGAGGGACTTCGATGTATTTCCTCCCATCTTGACTACCTGAGGCCTGGCGGTGAGAAAGTCCAGGACCCAGGTACACAGGGGGGGATTGAGCCCCCCTGTTGAGTCAGGGGCTATGGGGAGAAGGCAGGAACGGGGTACTGATTGGGGATGATCAGCCATGATCACATTGAATGGCGGTGCTGGCTCGAAGGGTCAAATGGCCTACTCCTGCACCTATTGTCTATTGTCTATCGTCTAAATGACAAAGATCGCTTGCATTTATAAGACTCTACTAATGTGGCTGTTATAAGGCTTTACTAATGTTCACACGTCAGACATCAGAAGGACGCACTTTAGGAACCATTTGGTTAGATATGGGTGTTGGCTGAGAATACATAAGGTAATTATGCAAATGACACAAAAATAATTGGTATCGTAGACATTGAAGAATTCATGAAGAATTCTAGCAGGATCTTGATCAGCAGATAAGTGGGCCAAAAAATGGCAAATTGAGTTTGATTAAGATCATTGTGAGGTTTTGCAATTTGGGACTTGAGTTATCGGAAGAGGTTGGGCAGGTTGAGACTGAGGGATGATCTTATAGAAGTATACAAAATCAAGAACTTAGTGGGCATGGGTTTAACATGAGAGGGGAAATATTTAATAGTAACCTGAAGGACAACGTTTTCACAAAGTGAGTGATGATTATATAGAACAACCTGCCAGAGGAAGTGGTTGAGGCAGGTGCAGTAACAACATTTGAAAGACACTTGGACGGGTACATGGAAAGGTTTAAAGGGATATAAGTCAAATGCAGGCAAATTGGAGGAGTGTATTTGGGAATCTTGGACAGCTTGGATGAGTTGGGCTGAAGTGTTTGTTTCTTTGCTGTATTCTATCTCAATGGAAGAGAGTGAGTGAACCAGGCAGGGAATTGAAGAATTAGGGCCCCAAGCAACTGAAGATAGGACTACCGCAGCTGGAATAAAGGTTATGAGGAAGCCAATTTCTGGAAGAACACAGTCATCTGACTGTTATAGGAGGATATTTCAAAGCACAGGTAGGGAATTTTAAAGAACGGACGCTGTTTAGCAAAGCCAAGGGTGAAGTGTGAACAGGAATTGATGTAAGTAGGAACAGGGCACTGCGAGTTCAATGAGGGAGGCTAGCCTAAAGTGTAGCGAAATAGGCAGATCTGGAGGCATCAAAGCGATTGTCCCACCAATGTCTGACAAACACATCTCTTCCTTCACCCAGTGCTTCCCAAAGTTAGTTGGCCAGTGTGTGTGTGGAAGCCCTGACGGGCTTGCATCATACAACGGTCAGGGTCCATCCCAATAAAGCAGAAGTAAGAGAAGGTGGAAGTCAAATGGCTTTAGTTCCTTTATCACTTCAGCAAAGTCACTCGCTATGTGAAATAGTAGCTGCAGTAAGATCTCAACATTGAATGAAAACAACTTAAATGACAGGAAGAATCAACTTATTGTTTTCACGTGAAGTTGCAAAAGCAGATACCCAGAATTGTGATGCAACATTAAAGTGCATGTTGATGCCGTACAATGCTAAGAACTATATTCTACTCCTTCTCTCAAGTACCTATTGTATTTGAGTTTGGCTTGAATGTATTTAGGTATAGTATATCTGATCTATTTGGAAAGGCTGCAAAACAAAACTTTTTGCTGTACCTCTGTAAACGTGACAATACCAAACCGAAACCTATACCATTGCAGGCAGCCAATCCATAGGTCAGATTTGGGCTTGCTACTCTCAACATTAGTGTGTCATTTGGTATTGGAGTTAGTTGTGGGGGTAAGTCAGCCCATGTTGCCACAGGAGCAAGTATCATTGGTCAAACCTGCTTCCAGTAGATCTGTGTATTAGATCCAGGTTCTTGTCCAGTCCCCTCGTTATTTTATTTGCCATGGTTAAATTTCCCATCATCCTCCCAAAATAGAGATTACACGACCACCCTCCTATACTCCTGGTTAATATATGAACTAGTAGGAGTAAGCCCTTTGGCCTCTCAAACCCTGTTCTGTCATTTAATAAGATCATTGTTGATTTGATTGTAACCTCAACCCAATATTTCTGTCCACCCTGCTAACCTTTCACCCTCTTGTTTATCAAGCAGGTAACTCAAATGCACAGTGAGTAGAGCTGTTACCTCACAGCTACAGAGACCTGGGTTCAATCCTGATCTTGCCTGATCTTGGGTGCTGTCAGTATGGAGTTTGCACATTCTCCCTGTGACCATACAACTTTTCCCATAGCTTCCCCCTACATTCCAAAGCAGTGGTGTTAATTGGTTAATGCAAATGATACCCACTCTAGGTGGGTGATAGAAACTGGGAGAATTTGATGGGAATTTGGGGTGAATAAACCACGGGGAAGGGACGAGGTGACCAGGGAGTTACAGAGGGAACGGTCTCTGTGGAAAGCAGAAAGGGGTGGAGACTAGAAACAATTGATTTTTACAGACCTGAAACAGTTGATTTCTGTTGCACCACATGCATCCAAGAAGTCAATAAATGGAGACCAACTCGTTAAGAATTGGTCTGGTTTATCTATTAGGTGGAATCGCATTTCTTCAAGATGTGCTGTGCCCAACATATTTATAATCCACATTTTAAGCGTTGGTATGGGTGTATTTTTCCAAAATTTGAGTATAAGTTTTTTTGCTATTATTAACCCATAATTTAAAAATTAATTTTGAAATGTGTTTAATTTATTCCCGTCTCCCGTTACTCCAAGTATAATCATTTCTTTTTTTTTTTTTTTTGAAAATATTTTTTATTGGAGATAGGTACATAACCTAATTACATCATTACAATCTTACATTTTAAAATTGATAATATTGTCAATTATTATTACATTGTCTCCAATACTTTTTGCCTTTTTTTTTTTAAACTAGATAGAACTAAAGAGATAGATGAAGTAAAGAAAGAAAAGAAAGAGAAGAAAAACAAAAACAAAAAAACAAAAAAACAAAAACAAAAAAAAGGAAAAAGATAGTTAAAGAAGAATGGAAAAATTTATTAAAATAAAAAAGACTTCATTCGAGATATATTCGTACATTTCAGAGTATAGTATTTCATCCATTCTTTAGCCCGCGTGCTAGTCAGGTTCCTGTGCTGAACCATTCTGACCCTTTAAGTAATCAATAAAAGGAGACCATGTTCCAACGAATAATTCCTGTTTGTCCAACAGGGAAAATCTGATTCTTTCCACGTTTAAGGTCTCCGTCATTTCTATAATCCACATTTTGATTGTGGGGGCCGTAGGGCCTTTCCAAAATTTTAGAATTAATTTTTTTCCTGTTATTAAACTATAATCAATAAAGTTTCTTTGTGTTGTTCTAAGTGTTTGATTTAATTCTAATATTCCGAGTATTATTAATTTTGGATCTGGGTCCAATTGTATGTTGGTTACTTTAGATATTATACTAAAAATATTTACCCAGAATTTTTTAATTTTTATACAGTTTGCAAACATATGAGATAATGTAGCTTCTAAATGTTGACATTTATCACATATAGGTGAGATATGTTGAAAAATTTTATGTAGTTTTGTTTTTGAATAATGTAACCTATGTATTACTTTAAATTGTATTAGAGAATGTCTGGCGTTTAGTGAACACTGATGTATGTGTTGCAAACTTTCTTCCCAAGTATCTTTCGTTATTACTTGATTTAATTCTTTTTCCCATGTTTGTCTGTGTAAGTCCGTCGAAGGAATGTCACTGTCTAATAAGATATTATATATATAAGATATTAATTTTTCTGTATTAGGATGTTTGTTCCAACATTCATCAAGAATTTCTGAATTTCTAATTCGAAAATTTTGGGAGTTCGATTTTACATAATCTCTAAGTTGAAGATATCTGAAATAATCATTTCCTCGAAGTCCATAAGTCTGTTGCAATTCCTGAAATGTCAGAAAAGTGCCTTCCTTGTAAAGTTGTCCCATATTTTTAATTCCATAATTCTTCCATTGTGTAAAACCCCCGTCCAACCATGAAGGCTTAAACAAAGGATTGTTCACAATTGGAAGAAAAAGTGATAAATTATCTAATTTTAATGTCTTTTTTAATTGTTTCCAAATTCGTATAGCACTAAATATTATAGGGTTTTCCCTATAAATTTTTTTGTTTAATTTAGACGTAGCAAATAATATCGAACCGATATCAAAAGGTAAACAATCTTCCTTTTCCATTTTTAACCAGTCTGGTTGATGATCTATTTCTTCCAACCAGAAATTCATATTTTTAATGTTAACTGCCCAGAAATAAAACAAAAAATTGGGTAAAACCAAGCCTCCATTTATTTTTGATTTACACAAATGTCTTTTGTTTATCCTATGATTCTTATAATCCCAGATAAAATCATTAACAATAGAGTCCAATTTAAAAAAAAAGTTTTTTGCCAGATATATCGGAATTGTCTGAAAAAGATATAATATTTGCGATAAAAAAATCATTTTTATGGCATTGATTTTGCCTACCATTGAGATAGGAAGTGTTTTCCAGTATTGAATATTCTTATGTAGTTTGTTCAGTAATGGGGGGAAATTTGCTTTAAATAATGATGTATATATCTTAGTTACATAAATACCTAGATATTTAAATTTTTCATTTACTATTTTAAATGGAAATTGTTGTATTATCTGTTTGTTATGTTCCCTTATTGGCATAATTTCACTTTTATTCCAATTTATTCTGTATCCTGAAAGTGAACCAAATTGGGTTATTAGCTTTAATAAGTTTGGAATACTAATTTCTGGTTTTGTAATGTAAATTAATACATCATCTGCGTATAGAGAAATTTTATTCACTGTGTCCTTTGTGTTATACCCATGTATTTCCGGATGCCCCCTAACTCTTTCTGCCAGTGGCTCAATAGCAAGCGCAAATAATAATGGAGATAATGGGCATCCTTGTCTACAACCCCTAGATAGGCTAAATTTAGGTGACAACCTTTGGTTTGTAAATATTCTAGCCGTGGGATTTGTATATAACAGTTTTATCCATGTACAGAATTTCTCCCCTAGCTGCATTTTTTCCATCACCGAAAATAAATAAGGCCATTCGACCTGATCAAATGCTTTTTCAGCGTCAAGTGAAATTATTGCTAGATCTTCATTAATAATTCTCTTGGAATATATAATATTAAATAATCTTCTTAGATTATAATATGAGTACCGTTTCTGAATAAAGCCTGTTTGGTCAGGGTGTATTAATTTATTCATCACTGTACTTAATCTATGCGCTAGTATTTTAGTTAAAATTTTCTGATCTGTATTTAAAAGTGCAATTGCTCTGTATGATCCCGGGTCTTCCAGATCTTTATCAGCTTTAGGAATAAGTGTTATTATTGATTCATTTAAAGTGTCTGGAAGTTTCTGTTGAGTATATATATACTCATACAGTCTTTGTAAACGTGGGCTAAGCAAATCATAAATTTTTTATAAAATTCGGAACCTAAACCATCTGGTCCTACTGCTTTACCATTTTTTAAAGAGCCAATAGACTCCTCAATATCCTTTATCGTAATCTCCCTTTCTAATAATTCTCTATCGTTTGAATCTAAACCTTTTAAATTACATTTTATTAAAAAATCTGCTATTCCTTCTGATTGTGCTACGGTTTTAGTTGAATAAAGGTTATGATAGTATTGGAGAAATCTATCATTTATGTCCTTGGGCATTTTTAATAATTCTCCTGTCTCTGTTCTAATTTTATGAATTGTTTTTTCCCCTTCCATTTTTCGTAACTGACGTGCTAATAATTTTTGTGGTTTGTCTCCAAATTCAAAATGTAGTTGTTTGGTTTTTTGATAAAGTTTTATTACTTGTTCTGAATACATTTTATTTAATTTATATTTCAATACCGCAATTTTATTATGTTTTGACGTAGATGGCATTCTCGCATTTTCTATATCTAGTTGCTTGATTTCAATTTCCAATGTTTGTTGCTTAATCCTGTTCTCTTTATTATAAAATGCTTGAGCAGAAATTAATGTACCTCGAACATACGCTTTAAACGTTTCCCACATAAGAGAAGTAGGTGTGTCAGGGTTGTCATTTACCTCAAAAAATATTTGAATCTGTTTAATAATATATTCCTGGCATGATCTTTCGTTCAAAATTTGTGGGTTAAATCTCCAATATGCTTGTTTCTCGGACATTCCATTTAATTTAATCATGAATGTTACAGGTGCGTGATCTGAGATTATAATGTTATGGTATTTTGAATTATAAATAAATGGGATAAACGTAGAGTCAACTAAAAAATAATCTATTCTTGAGTATGTTTTGTGTACTGGTGAGTAAAATGAATATTCCCGTCCAGTTGGGTTTTCTATTCTCCAGACATCCTTAATATTAGTGGTATTAATAAATGAATTTAGAAATACACTTGATTGAGATTTTACTTTTTTTTGCCTTGATGATCTATCTAAGTATGGATCTAATGTACAATTGAAGTCTCCTCCAATTATTAATTTATATTGTGTAAATTCAGGAATTTTATTAAATGTTTTATTAAAAAACTTGGGGTTATCAAAATTAGGCCCATAAACATTAAGAAGAATCACTTTTTCTCCATTTAACTCTCCAACTAATATAATATATCTACCATCAATATCCACTATTGTTGAAGAGTTCTTAAAAGGTATTCCTTTACGAATTAGTATTGCAACTCCTCTGGACTTATGGGAAAAGGAGGAATGATATGATTCAGCGATCCACCTAGCTTTAAGCCTATGTTGAGATTCCTTTTTAAGGTGTGTTTCTTGAAGAAATATTATATCTGTTTTGATTAAATTTAGATGTGCCAAAACTTTACCTCTCTTAATTGGTTCATTAATTCCCTTGACATTCCAACTACAAAATGTTATTCCCTGACCCCCTCTTGTCATATTAACATCTTGCATATTGTTTCTAAGGTGGTCTATAACCGAGCAGAAGGTACAACACATAGAACCTGACCCTGCTCCCGAACCTCAAATAGATGAATTTAAAATCATATACATCGCTCTTCCGAACACATCTCCTTGTATTAGTCTTATTTTTCCATTCAAACATTAAGTTATAAAAATATTTAAAGTGAAAAAAGTGATAGAGTTGGTTAGTATAGGGTGAAAGAAAAAGAACTACATCTACAATTAGTGTAGTTAGTGATAGCCACACTAACGTGGCTAGAATTCTAAAGACTTCCGTAGCCTTTGTAAAAAAAAAATTTCCAGCTCCGTGCCCGAAGAAAAAAAAAAAAAAAAAAAGATTATTTCTAACATTCAAATAACTTCTTTGGGAGTAACAAACTTATTTACCTATCCATACATACACACACAATATATACACACGTATATATATATACATATATATATATATATATATATATATATATATACCCATATGTATACATACATAAGCACGTAACCCTGCAGAAAAGTTCAAAAACAGCAAAAATTCACAACGTTATTATTCTCACATATCATATTAATTTTTTCGCTAAATCTATAAATTTAATTTTAAATCGAGAAATAAAGAGAAAAACCGTTAAACTTTTTTAATGACGTAAACTAATTTACCTCTTGCATATCTTCCTATATAATATAAGTATGTAATTCATTTATACGTTAATCGAAGACTATTAATTATTAATCATTGTTATCAATCATATACAGTATTAAATTTTTATGAGAAATGTTAATGTTAATAATTTTAGTGGTAATATAGATATTTAATAAGTATTAGTTGTTACATATATAGTTAGGCATGAATATACAGATAATAATATTGATTAATAAACAAAAATACAAAGATCACGGTTTTATCCAATGTCCTCCGTCCATTTCGGTTTCCGAATGTCCTTAAAGCTCTTAAAAGAACTTTAAAGGTCCTTTTAGATCTGGCTTGACTCCTAAGGAGTAATGTAAATTCTTCAGTCTATGGTCATGTTACTGACTTCTTTGGCATATTCCAGTGCTTTTTCATGGTCTGTAAAAAAGTGCTCCTTGGACTTGTAGAGGACTCTTAGTCTTGCGGGGTAAAACAAGCTGTATTTCAAATCAGGTACATTCTTCAGTATTCTCTTTGTCTCAGTGAACAGCGCTCTTTTCTTGAAGACTTCTGCCGGATAATCTCGGTAAATACTGAATCTCACACCTTCAAAAAGGAGCTGTCCGCCTCGAACAATTTTCTTCATTATATCATCAAATTCATGATCCAATTGCACCTTTACGATAATTTGTCTTGGACGGGCATCATCTTGTGTACGACGTCCCTGCGCTCTATGAGCTCGACCGAGTGAAGGTTTGTGATCCAATTTTAAGGCTTTTTGTAATAGGTCTGCCACAAAATCCCGAGTGCCCATTTCCTTCTCACTTCCTTCTTTCACCCCTACAATTCTTAGATTCTTACGTCTTTGACGCCCCTCCAAATCAATACACTTATCATTTAATTTGATCACCATATCGGAGAGGCGTTGGTTTTCAATAAGGAGTCGACTTACAGTTTCCGCACTTGTCGTCACCGATTTCTCAAGTTCGGTTATCGTTGTTCTATGTTGGTCAAGTATGTGATAAATGGGGTCCACCTCCGTTTTAACCTTCGTTTCCACCGAAACAAGCCTGGTTTCCAGCACTTCCATCTGATCCTTGATCTCTTCCTCCCTCGTCTTCTTCCAGATTTCCAGCATTTGTTGAACGGTAAAAAGCATTTCTGCTTTAAAATCTACCTTAAAGGATTCAAGTTCCTCTTTAAACTTCTCTCCAAACTTCTCTCCAAAGGTTTTCATTTCGGCAGAGAGAAAGATTTTAAGATCCTCCATTTCAGACTTTTTCGGTTTCATTTTCTTCGGAGGGTCTTCCTGGGCCGTCGTTGTAACTGAGGTCGAGGCCTCTGTAGGGCCTTCCTCTTCCTTCTGCGGTTTCCCTTTACCGACTTTTTTTTGTGTCCCACGGGGGGGGGTATGTTGTAACGACATACCATAAAGTCGCGCGCCTGATGACGTCACGCAGGCAGCCGTTCAGATCGCGATCGCTGCAGGTAAGACCCGATTTTCTCCCGTTTTAAATTTCTTCGGCACGGAGCTAGTTGGCGCTGGACTCAAGCCTCCATAGCGCCACCGAAAGCAGAAAGAGGTGGAGACTAGAAAGAATTGATTTTTACAGACCTGAAACAGTTGATTTCTGTTGCACCACATGCATCTAAGAAGTCAATAAATGGAGACCAACTCGTTAAGAATTGATCTGGTTTATCTATTAGGAGGAACCGCATTTCTTCAAGATGTGCTGTGCCCAACATATTTATAATCCACATTTTAAGCGTTGGTATGGGTGTATTTTTCCAAAATTTGAGTATGTTTTTTTGCTATTATTAACCCATAATTTAAAAATTAATTTTGAAATGTGTTTAATTTATTCCCGTCTCCCGTTACTCCAAGTATAATCATTTCAGTGTTAGACTCCATTTTTATCTTGAATAATTTTGTAAATATATCAAAAATATCGCACAAAAATTTATGAAGTTTTATGCAGGAAACAAAAGAATGTGTTATATTGGCATTTTGAGAGACATTTATCGCAAATGAGAGAAATATTTGGATAAAATTTGGATAAAATTTATTCAGTCTATTTTTTGAATATGTAGTCTATGTAGAATTTTGAATTGAATTAAGTTGTGTCTTACATTAATCGAACATTATGTACATCTGACAGCCTTACAGACGACCACATCTGCGCCAGGTGCATCGAGTTGGGGCTCCTAAGGGACCATATTAGGAACCTGGAGCAGCAGCTCGATGACCTCTGTCTGGTCAAGGAGAGTGAGGAGGTCATAGAGAGGAGTTATAGGGAGGTGGTCACTCCAAAACCACGGGAGACAGACATGTGGGTCACGCTTATGAAGGGCAAGGGGCAGAGGCAGGGACGAGTGAGTACCCCAGTGTCTGTACACCTTGAAAATAAGTACTCCTGTTTGAGTACGGTTGGGGGGGACAGCCTGCCCGGGGGTAGTGACAGCGGCCGGGCCTCCGGAACAGAGACCGGCCCTGTTGCTCAGAAAGGTAGGGGAAAAAAGAGGAGGGCAATAGTGATTGGGATCTATAGTTAGGGGGTCGGATAGGCGATTCTGTGGACGCAGTCAGGAGACCCGGATGGTAGTCTGCCTCCCTGGTGCCAGGGTCTCGGATGTGTCTCAACGCGTCCAAGATATCCTGAAATCAGAGGGAGAGGAACCTGAGGTAGTGGTACATATAGGTACCAATGACATAGGTAAAAAAAGAGAAGAGGTCCTGAAGGGAGAATTTAGGGAGTTGGGAGGAGAGTTAAGGAAAAGGACCAAAAAAGTAACAATCTCAGGATTACTGCCTGTGCCACGCGACAGTGAGAGTAGGAATGGAGCGAGCTGGAGGATAAATGCGTGGCTGAAGGACTGGTGCAGTGGGCAGGGATTCAAGTTTCTGGATCATTGGGACTTCTTTTGGGGAAGGTGTGACCTGTACAGAAAGGATGGGTTGCACTTGAACCCGAGGGGGACCAATATCCTGGCGGGGAGATTTGCAAAGGCTACTGGGGAGACTTTAAACTAGAATGGTTGGGGGAGGGACTCAAATAGAGAAAGCTAGTAGACAGAGTGTGGGGCAGGAGGCAGAGAAGGGAAGCACTCGGACCCAAAATCTAGGGGAGAAAGAAGAAAAAGAAAATAAACAGAGAATAAGAGGCGGTGGGTTTCTTAAATGTGCATATTTTAATGCTAGGAGCATTGTTGGAAAGGTGGATAAGCTTAGAGCCTGGATTGATACCTGGAAGTATGATGTTGTGGCGATCAGTGAAACATGGTTGCAGGAGGGCTGTGATTGGAAACTAAATATTCCAGGATGTCGTTGCTTCAGGTGTGATAGAATTGGAGGGGCAAGAGGTGGAGGTGTTGCATTGCTTGTCAGGGAAGATATAACAGCAGTGCTTTGGCAGGATAGATTGGAGGACTCGTCTAGGGAGGCTATTTGGGTGGAACTGAGAAGTGGGAAAGGTGTAGCAACGCTTATAGGGGTATATGATAGACCGCCAAATGGGGAGCAAAAATTGGAAGAGCAGATATGTAAGGAGATAGCAGATATTAGTAGTAAGCACAAGGTAGTGGTTGTGGGAGATTTCAATTTTCCACACATAGACTGGGAAACACATTCTGTAAATGGGCTGGATGGTTTGGAGTTTGTAAAATGTGTGCAGGATCGTTTTTTGCAGCAATACATAGAGGTACCTACTAGAGAAGGGGCAGTGCTGGACCTCCTGTTAGGAAATGAGACAGGTCAGGTGGCGGAGGTATGCGTTGGGGAGGACTTCGGGTCCAGTGAAGTTTCAATATAATTATGGAGAGGGTCAGAACTGGATCTAGGGTTGAGATTTTTGATTGGAGAAAGGCTAACTTTGATGAGATGCGAAAGGATTTAAAAGGAGTGATTTGGGACATTTTGTTTTATGGGAAGGATGTAGAAGAGAAATGGAGGACATTTAAAGGGGAAATGTTAAGAGTACAGAATCTTTATGTCCCTGTTCGGTTGAAAGGAAATAGTAAAAATTGGAAAGAGCCATGGTTTTCAAGGGAAATTGGACAATTGGTTCGGAAAAAGAGAGAGATCTACAATAATTATAGGCAGCATGGAGTGAATGAGGTGCTTGAGGAGTATAAAGAATGTAAAAAGAATCTTAAGAAAGAAATCAGAAAAGCTAAAAGAAGATATGAGGTTGCTTTGGCCAGTAAGGTGAATGTAAATCGAAAGGGTTTCTACAGCTATATTAATAGCAAAAGGATAACGAGGGATAAATTTGGTCCATTAGAGAGACAGAGTGGACAGCTATCTGCAGAGCCAAAAGAGATGGGGGAGATATTGAACAATTTATTTTCTTCGGTATGCACCAAGGATAAGGATATTGAATTATGTGAGGTAAGGGAAATGAGTAGAGTTGCTATGGATGCTATGAGATTCAAAGAAATAGAAGTACTGACACTTTTGAAAAATATAAAAGTGGATAAGTCTCCAGGTCCTGACAGGATATTCCCTAGGACATTGAGGGAAGTTAGTGTAGAAATAGCAGGGGCTATGACAGAAATATTTCAAATGTCATTAGAAACGGGAATAGTGCCCGAGGACTGGCGTACTGCGCATGTTGTTCCATTGTTTAAAAAGGGTTCTAAGAGTAAACCTAACAATTATAGACCTGTTAGTTTGACTTCAGTGGTGAGCAAATTAATGGAAAAGATACTTAGAGATTATATATATAAGCATCTGGATATACAGGGTCTGATTAGGAACAGTCAACATAGATTTGTGACTGGAAGGTCATGTTTGACTAATCTTCTTTAATTATTTGAAGAGGTTACTAGGGAAATTGATGAGGGTAAAGCAGTGGATGGTGTCTATATGGACTTTAGTAAGGCCTTTGACAAGGTTCCTCATGGAAGGTTGGTTAAGAAGGTTCAATTGTTGGGTATAAATGCAGGAGTAGCAAGATGGATTCAACAGTGGCTGAATGGGAGACGCCAGAGAGTAATGGTGGATGGCTGTTTGTCAGGTTGGAAGCAGGTGACTAGTGGGGTGCCTCAGGGATCTGTGTTGGGTCCACTGTTGTTTGTCATGTACATCAATGATCTGGATGAAGGTGTGGTAAATTGAATTAGTAAGTATGCAGATGATACTAAGATAGGTGGTGTTGTGGATAATGAAGTAGATTTCCAAAGTCTACAGAGAGATTTAGGCCATTTGGAAGAATTGGCTGAAAGATGGCAGATGGAGTTTAATGCTGATGAGTGTGAGGTGCTACATCTTGGCAGGACAAATCAAAATAGGACGTACATGGTAAATGGTAGCGAATTGAGGAATGCAGTTGAACAGAGGGATCTAGGAATAACTGTGCATAGTTCCCTGAAGGTGGAATCTCATGTAGATAGGGTGGTAAAGAAAGCTTTTGGTATGCTAGCCTTTATAAATCAGAGCATTGAGTATAGAAGACCAGTCTGAAGAAGGGTTTCGGCCCGAAACGTCGCCTATTTCCTTCGCTCCATAGATGCTGCTGCACCCGCTGAGTTTCCCCAGCAATTTTGTGTATCTATTGAGTATAGAAGTTGGGATGTAATGTTAAAATTGTACAAGGCATTGGTGAGACCAATTCTGGAGTATGGTGTACAATTTTGGTTGCCCAATTATAGGAAGGATGTCAACAAAATAGAGAGAGTACAGAGGAGATTTACTAGAATGTTGCCTGGGTTTCAGCAACTAAGTTACAGAGAAAGGTTGAATAAGTTAGGTCTTTATTCTCTGGAGCGCAGAAGGTTAAGGGGGGACTTGATAGAGGTCTTTAAAATGATGAGAGGGATAGACAGAGTTGAAGTGGACAAGCTTTTCCCATTGAGAGTAGGGAAGATTCAAACAAGAGGACATGACTTCAGAATTAAGGGACAGATGTTTTGATGAGGGGGAACTTCTTTACTCAGAGTGGTAGCTGTGTGGAATGAGCTTCCAGTGGAAGTGGTGGAGGCAGATTCGATTTTATCATTTAAAAATAATTGGATAGGTATAGGATGGGAAAGGAATGGAGGGTTATGGTATGAGTGCAGGTAGATGGGACTAGAGCAATAAATTGTTCGGCACGGACTTGTAGGGCCGAGATGGCCTGTTTCCGTGCTGTAATTGTTATATGGTTATATGGTTTATATGATATACTAGACCAAGTGCAGACCCGTTGGGTCTGTCCCCCAACGTGCGGTTGTGTTGGGGAAGGCGGTATGCAGCATCACAAACTAACTACCCCCCCCCCCCCTCCCGCACTCACGCTAATGGAGTGGAGGAGGGGGAGGAGAGAGAGAGAGAGAGAGGGGAGGGTGGGAGGGGGGGGGGAGGAAGAGAGGGGGGAAGAGAGAGGGGGGGGGTGAGAGATGTATGTGGGGGGGGGAGAGATGAGGGGGGGGAGAGAGGGGGAGTGGAGAGAGGGGGTGGGAAGAGGAGGGGGAGAGAGGGGGGGAGGAGAGAGGGGGGGAGCAGGGAGGGTAGGGATGTGTGGAAGGGCGGGGGGATTTAGGGGAGGGACGGGTGGGGGAGGGGATGGATGGGGGGGGGAGAGGTGGGGAGAAGAGGGAGGGGGGGAGGAGGGGGGGATGAGGTGGGGAGGAGAGGGGGGAGGGAGAGGAGGGGGGGGGGAGAGGAGGAGAGGGGGGAGGGGAGGGGAGAGGGGGGAGGAGGAGAGGGGGGGAGGGAAGAAGGGGGGAGGAGGAGGGTGGGGGAGGAGGAAGGGGGGAGGGGGGGGGGGGAGGAGAGGGGGGGAGGAGAGGGGGGACGAGGAGAGGGGGGGATGAAGGGGGGGGAGGAGGAGGAGAGGGTGGGAGGGAGAGGAGGGGAGGGAGGAGAGGGGGGGAAGGAGAGGGGGGAGGAGAGGGAGGGGGGGAGAGGAGAGGGAAAGGGGGGGAGAGGAGAGGGAAGGGGGAGAGGAGGGGGGGGGAGACGAGAGGGGGAGTAGGAGAGGGGGGAGAGGGGAGGGAGAGGGAGGGGGGGAGAGGAGAGGGAGGGAGGAGGAGAGGGGGGGGGGCGGAGGGGAGTGAGAGGAGAGGGGGGGAAGAGGAGAGGGGGGGGAGAGGAGGGGGGGGAGAGGAGAGGGGGGGAGAGGGGAGGAGGGGAGGAGGGGAAGAGGAGAAGGGTGAGGTTAGGAGAGGAGGGGGGAGAGAAGAGAGGGAGGGGGAGAGGAGATGGAGGGGGGGAGAGGGAGAGGGGGGGTGGGGGGGGGGAGAGGAGGGAGGGGGGGGGGAGAGAATGTGCCTTTTTACTTCAACCCAAACCCAAACAACCATTTGCAGGCAGTGCTTTTTTACCTCTAACCATATTTTCATTTTCAAACCAAATTAACGGTACTCACATTGCTGTAGACATTTGTCAGTGTCATTCAAAGCTCTGATTGAGGCACACCACTTGCAGAGATTGATTGAGGCACATCACTTGCAGAGACTGATTGAGGCACACCACTTGCAGAGACTGATTGAGGCACACCACTTCCTGGTTTTATAGTCCCTCTCCCTCCCTCCAGCAGGGGCAGCAGAGAGAATGGGGAATGTTGTAAAAACATTAATATCTCTGTCAATGTTCATCGACGGGAAAAATCCTCGACACACACGTGGCGGAGGGGGGCTCTGAGCGAGGTGGCCAAAAATGACGGCCGTAGGTGGCGGCGTACTCTCGGAAACCGCAGCACAGAAAGCCAAAACAGGTCAAGAACAGAGTTTTAGTAATATAGATATATCAAATACTTTTCCCATGTTTCTTTCGTGATTTTTATCATTAGTTCTCATTCCCAATCTTCTCTAAGTGCCTCTGTTGATGGTAGTTCTCTATTTAAGATACTATTATATAGATATAATATTAATTTCTGTGAGTCAGCCTTAATATTCATTGCTTCTTCCAGTGGGTCTAAAATTATAGTTTGATGTCTTTGTATATATTTCTTCATAAAATCGCAGATGTGGAGATATTTAAAGTATTGGTTGTCATTCAGCTTGAATTTGAATTTTAATTGTTGGAATGATAACAGGTTTCCCATTTCATACATGTCGCCTATCCTTTTAATTCCCATTCTTTCCCATTGGTTTTATGTTTTATCAATAAGAGATGGTTTAAATGAAGGATTTTACTTCGGAGTCACGTGAGTGACTACGTGAAGAACCCCGCTAGGACGCATGTGTGTCATATCGCTACACGCATTGCAACGAGTCACAGCAGGGGGAAGGACGTTCCCCTTAAGCGGCAGAATTAAAAAGCCGACAACAGCAGGTAAGGAGACTCTGCGTTTTTCCAACTTAACCTTGCAGGTGGAAAGATGGACAGAGCGACGAGAAGGAAGGCTGCAAAAAAGCTGGAGGGGGAGAACTGCGGAGTTGCGGGCAGCCAGCAGCAACAGCAGCAGCCGACGGCACGCCAATCTCCCGAAATGGGAACAGCTGTGCCCGACTTCGCTCCCGCACCGGCCAAATCCACTCCTCGGCCGGGCGGGAAAGCGAAGTAAAAAACGGACCGAATGCCAGACTCCGATGAGTCTGACTTTGAGCAGCCGCGAGCGGCCAGTGCCCGTGAGCCCGGGGCCGGTGGAGAGCGGTTTGCCAGAATGACGAGCAGCCGCGAGCGGCCAGTGCCCGTGAGCATTGGAGCTGGTTGGAGCGGCTGCAGGAACTGGAGCAGCCGCGAGTGGCCTATGCCCGAGAGCATAAGAGCCAGTTGGAGCGGCTGCTGGAAAAAATACTCCAAAGTGGCAGGCTCCGGGAGATGGAGGCTAGCCACAGTGGGCAATTAATAAGCCCCACAGCAGTACCCCTTGTGGGGCTGCACAGTGTCTCTCCCTCATCAGAGGAGAGCACGGAGGATCAATTCTGGGCTGACCCTGAACAGGACAGGGAACAACATACCCCCAGTATGCCTGGGGTGAAAGAAGACATGCTGGACATGGTGTCCCAGTTTTTCCAACCAGACCAAACTGGCCAAGACCTGGAGCCGAAAATAGCGGCTAGCATTGACTATATGTCATTTAATCAACTACAAGCACAGGCTCTATCAGACACCATGGCACGACATTTACCTCCAAGGAACTGCAAGTCACTAAATGTTCCCAATGTAAACCAGTGCATCTGGAAACATGTGGGGTCATCAATTAGAACCAGTGATTTAAAAATTCAAAAAGTCCTAAAAGTCTTAATGGCAGGAATAACAGCTTTTGCCCGCACTTTGAAGGAGCAAAACATGACCCAAGACCACCAGGATGCACTGGCTTTACTGTGCAACTCATAATATGAGTTGAACAACATTAGAAAAAGTGCAATCCAACCAGCATTAGACCCCAAATTTGCCGGCCTCTGTAAACCAGGAACCTCCAAACCGCCAATTCTATTATTTGGAGGGGATTTACCTAAACAAGGCAAGGAACTTGATGAAGAGGCGAAAAAACTGGGGCTCATAAAGCAGCAACCAAAACCTACTACGGCCAAAAATATCAACCCTACAGACCCCCCAGACGGCCAACTCAAATCGGAGCAAGCGCAAAAACCAGGAGCACCCAACAGCGGTCTTTTTTAGGCCATGGCCCAGACCGACCGCCCTGGAAAATGCGCAAGCCTTCAACCCAACAACAGACCCAGACAACGGCGCCTCAACGTCCACGGAGGATGCCGAAGAAATAACACATCTACCACTGGTAACCATGGAGGTAGGTGGGTCTGGTTCCTTAAGAATTAAAGGGAGCATGAAAGTTGGTGGGAGGTTACGATATTATTTGGATGCATGTAATAAGATAACTACAGACACTTACATTCGAAGCAGTATCCAGGGTTATACCATAGAATTTATATTAAAACATAACCCTCCAGTACAGCATGTACCGAACCGAATGTTCATGCTCACAGGCATAGAAAAATCTAAAGCACATGCTGTACTACAACGACTATATAGAAAAGGAGTAATTGAACACACCCAACACGAATCACAGGAATTCGTGTCCAATATCTTTATAAAAACAAGAAAGATGGTGGTTGCGCTCATCATCGATTTGACAACTTTAAATACCTTGTACAATATATTCATTTCAAAAGGAAACCTTTGTTACTGCTAAGCAATTAGTTTCCGAAGGCTATATATGGCAAGCATCGATTTAAAAGATGCTTACTATACAGTACCCATAAGAGGTGACCACAGATGTTATTTAAAATTCAACTGGATGGACAGCATGGCAATACAGGGCACTACCAAATGGGCTAACATCAGCCCCCAGGTTATTCACAAAAATTTTTGAAACCAGCCCTGGCGTTACTGCGAAAACAAAAACACATGGTAATGGCATATCTAGATGACATATTTATTGTTGGCAAACTCTGGAATTGGTAAACAAGCAGTAACAGCCACAAAACAATTGTTTGAAGAACTGGGATTTATCATCCATCCAGTTAAGTCTAAATTAACGCCTTCAACAAAAATGGATTACCTGGGGTTCACTATTAACTCAGTTCTCATGTCAGTGACTTTGCCGAAAGAAAAGGTTACAGCCTTAAAAGAGGCTTGCAGCGAAATCATTGACATCACCAAACCATCCATTAGACTGGTAGCTAGAATAATTGGGAAAATAGTGGCCGCATTTCCAGCCACACAATTCGGACCTTTACACTATCGAAATTTACAGAGAGCAAAAATAAGAGCACTCAAAATTAATGGTGGCCATTTTGACAGACAAATGAAGCTACCTACAGAGGCCATAATAGAACTAAAATGGTGGGAACACAACATCAAGTATTGTTCCAACCCAATAATTATCAGCAACCCGTCTATGGTACTACAAACTGATGCCAGTGCACTTGGTTGGGGAGCCACCAATTCCATCTCCAGCTGTGGAGGGAGATGGAATGCACAGGAGGCATCATTATTAAAAGCACGGGGCATAAACTACCTGGAAATGTTAAGTGCATTCCATGGCCTTAAGTCATATTGTTCTGGGTTAAATCACCAGCATGTTAGACTACAAATTGACAACACCACGTGGTAGATATATCAACCATATGGGTGGAATAAATCGACATCATGTGACAATCTGGCCAACACAATTTGGCAATGGTGTATCCAGAGAAATATTTGATATCAGCTACCTACTTACCAGGTAAACTAAATTTAGTGGCAGACACCAGGGTCACGCAAATTCAATTAAACACTGAATGGATGTTGGATAAAATGTATTTGCTGAATTACAGCACGGTATGGAACACCAGATATCGATCTTTTCGCATCCAGGCTCAATCACCAGTTACCAAGTTATGTTTCATGGGAACCAGACCCTGGGGCAGCAGCTACAGATGCATTTTCGCTGCATTGGGGGAAATTGTTTATTTATGCATCCCTCCTTCTGCCTCATCAGTCGGGTATTAAGGAAAATCCAACAAGACTCTGCGTCTGGTATTTTGATAGTACCCGATTGGCTACTCACCATGGTTCCGGTGATCTAGACATGGTATTAGAACCGTGCATCACCATCAACATAGACCAAATTTACTGGTCCATCCAGTAACACAGGAAAGTCACCCCTGTCATAATCATACAAACCTATTAATTTGTAGGTTTGAAAGCGCCTCTACAACACCTGGGACTGACGGACCGAACAATGGACATGATGCATCGGCCCACAGACAGTCCACCAAAAAACAGTACTTGGTGCACATCAAGAAATGGGGGAGTACTGTCAAACATAACCTCAACACAGATCAAAAACATTACGTCTGTTCTGGAATTTCTGGCCAGCCTACACTACGATGAGGGCTCAGCTATAGTGCCATCAACTGCGCCAGAAGTGCTCTGTCAAAATACCTGTGGCAAGGAACAGAGTGGCATTCTGTAGGGAACACCACCCCTGGTAACCAAACTCATGAGGGGCATTTTCAATACGAATCCCCCAAGAACCAGGTACACCCAAATTTGGATGTGAGCATTGAATTGACCATGTTGAGAAACTGGTCTCCACCTACAGCTCTGGTTCCTACAGAAACTAACTATGAAAATGGTCATGCTGATGGCTTTGGTCACGGCACAAAGGGTCCAGTCGCTACAAAAAATAAGGCTGGACAACTTGACTATTTCATCGGAATTTGGACTTTTCATATCCATGAATTAATTAAACAGAAACAGACAGGGAACAGCAGGGCAAAAAATAGAGTTCAGGGCCTACCCGACGGATGATCGCCTCTGTATAGTAATCACTTCTATTATACATGGAACAGACAAGAATCATCAGAGGGAAAGAAATGGCACTGTTAATCAGCCACAAACAGCCACACAAAAAAAGTGACAGTCCAGATCATCTCAAGATGGCTAAAACAGGTCCTAATAAAGGCGGAGTAGCTACTAACATTTTTAATATCACTCCACCAGGGCTGCAGCTACATCAGCAGCAATACAGTTGGATGTTCCTATGGACCAAATCCTCAAGACTGCAGGATGGTCAACGGAAAGAACGTTCCAACGATTTTATAATAAACCGGTCATAGAACCTGGAACATTGCAGAAACACTTTAAGTTCTGTATATGATTTTCCCCCATAAATAGGGGCTATGATTTGAGTTAAAAAATTTTTTTTCGTGTTTCAATATCGTTTGATATCTAATGATGTTAACACTATTCTCCCCACAATCAAGGCAGATGTGAGGCATGGACTCGTTCCACGGCATGAAATCACAGAGCTTAAAATTCACGTAGTCACTCACGTGACTCCGAAGAAAATGTAAGATTAAACGGGAAATTACAAGTTTGAAGTTTGATCTGTATTTTATGAGGAGTAACGTTGAGGAATAAGTGCCCTCCGCTCCCACCATTGATCATATACCAACGTTATCTCTTCTCTAATATCTAGTGTAGTCTTACAGTTATATGTGATTTACACCGCGCTTTGAAGAATGACAAACAATGCGGCCTAGCGGGCGTTCTTCAAGTATCCCTCAACGTTAATCTCATAA